>NC_048299.1:93016375-93154180 GCF_013100865.1 Trachemys scripta elegans
GGGCTAGGGCGGGGCTCCTCCCGTCCTCTTTTTTGCTTGTTGAAATATGGTAACCCTAATTCAAGGATCTTTGGATCAGTCCACAGATTCGGCTGAAATAGGCTGCGTGATCCCTTTGCACTGTTTTTTGGGCTGCAAGTCACCCATACAGGGGTACTGACTACTTGCTTTCATCTGGAGTCTTTACATCTTAATACACAAATCCCTATAACAAGTAACACTCCTTACCACACATGGGTTTGCAAGTCTCCCTTAGAGTCAGTGTCATTTATCCCTCCCTTATTTTCAATTAAAACATTTCATCAAGTATAATTTATAGAAACAGATTAATTAAAGTTACAGATCAAATGCATGACGTTATTCTAATTGCATTAAGAAAATCCTGACTCTGAAAACACAATGTACCAATCATTGGTTTGGAACTATTTCAGAACTGAGAATCTACTATATATGTCTACGAACAAACACCAACACTATCATCATTCACATCAGTATACTATCCCCTAAATCCAACCATGGTAAATGTTTACTTTGTTTGACAGGAAACACTTCTTTCATAGGGGAACAATTTTTTTTTTAAAGTTGTATTTTTATATTCCTCTCGCACAGCTGTCTGAATTAGAATTTGCAACAATTATTTATTAGTACTTAAATATAACAGCATATTAATAAATAATTTTCAACACATGGCCTCATATTCTAAGTAAGTTATAATATGTACTTCATCCATTGCAACACTATAAATCATGATGCTATTTAGACTGTAAATTTTTCAGAACATGGACTGCATCTTCCCATATGTTTGCATGGAGCCTATGACAATGAATCCACCACCCTGATTGGGAGAAATAAAGAGAAATTTTGAGAAAAGCATGAAGTATTTTAGGGCTGGAATTAATGGAGTTATTTACTGTTAAATAGTGCCATATACTTGCACTGCACTTTACAGATTGATAAAAGACAGTGTCATTGCCCCCAAAGATCTTTCAGTCTCATTTGAGACATATCTAAAGATTATTACAGACATTAGGTGTGTAGGAAGAAAGGGAGACGAGTTACAGCAAGAAACTGAGATTGCTTTGACTAGTAACATAGGCATTTTAAGGGTTTCAGTATATTTTATTATGAAGAAATATGGTGATTTTTTTTTTTGTTGCAAATTCTGAACTCTTTTTCTAAACGATTAACTCTCACAGGCTTTTTAAAAATGTGTCCATCAACTGATCACATCACATCAGCAGAGGGCTCCTTAATGGAAAAACATGAAATCTTAAACTTAATTTTTCATTCAGTATCATGTTCATTGTACATGAACAACTAATAAATAGTACATTCTCTTTTACAAACTATAAATGTCAGTATTGGGTGACGTGTCAAAGACTGAGGAAGAGACAAACTGCTATTATATAGATCTAATGACAAAAACATGTTAGGCCAAATTATGTCCTTGTATACATGCATGTGATTCCACCAGCTTGGTCCATTTTATGTAGTAGGGTCTGAGCCAAAGCATACTGATGTCAATATAAACACTGGTATTGACTTCAATAAACTTTGGATAAAGCCTCAGGAGAATAAAACCTGAAGGACAATCGCTTACCTAAAGTTGTATGAATTACTTGAATATTCGTTTGACCTGCTCCATGTACCTTATTCTCCAAGCATTTAGGTTAGGAAAATGTCTTCCCCATCAGACAATGTTGCTTACATTTTGCACATAACAAAGAATTTCAGTATTGGAGACAAAATATCAATAATATTTCATTACAAAAAATCGGGGTCCCACTTTATATTAAGGTTCTACTTGTAAATTGTTTAGACAGGGTTAACAAATGAATAATAGGTGTTATATGCATGATACAGAGGGGTATAATGTGTTATTGATACTTACAAGCTCATCATGATAGAGGTCTTAAAATTATGAATGGTGTGGAGAAAGTAAGTATTATTTACCCCTTCACATAACATAAGAACCAGGGTCTCGTAAAGAAATTAATAGGCAGTAACATAAGGAAGTACTTCTTCACACAATGGACAGTCAACCTGTAGAACTCATTGCCAGGGGATGTTGTGAAGGTCACAAGTATAACTGGATTAAAAAAAAAAGAATTAGATAAATTAATGGAGGATTAGCCAATATGGTTAGGCATACAACCCCATACTCCAGGTGTTCATAAACCTCTGATTGTCAGAAGCTGGGACTGGGCAACAAAGGATGGATCCCTCAAAAAATTGTCCAGTTCTATTCATTCCCTGTGAAGTATCTGGCACCGGCCATTGTCAGAAGACAGAATACTGGGTTAGATGGACCATTGTTCTGACCCGTATGGTCATTGCCCTGTTCTTATCAATAGACAATGTTATAGATGGCTATAAGTCATGGTTATAAGCAACATATTGTACTCTAACAATCTACAACAATTGATTAACCATTTAATAAAACCTATATTAATAATTTATTAATCTTGTATAAACTATTTATAAATGAAGTTTTAATATAAAAGTGTGATCCAAGACAGTGTAAATCAAAAAATTGTGGTATGTTTTAGTGAGGGATACCCATTGGAAAACCCAGAAATTATATATGCAGTGGTAAATTTCCAATATTAGCAATTAAACACATGAAATTCCATTAATAATTAGGAATTGTACCCCTACTTCCTTCTAGTTGCTGGCCTCTTTACCGTAATATTGAAATTGCTCTGAAACACAAATAGTTTTGACACAATACAGGAAGTTAAATGTAGGGCCAATACTAAAAGTTACAATTGTGTGTTCTTGGGTCAAATGATGATGTGTGTCTCGTGTGTCACACGTGTTTTACGTGATTAAAAGTGGTGAAATTAAGACTGACAGACTACAGAGTCCATCTGTGATTCATTTCCTTCTTGCTCAGAAATGGGGATCTTTAAACAATACAATTTCCTGGTGAACCATCACCTGATCACACCCCTTTAGAGAAGTATGGGAGATTGGTCTCTTAAAACTGAGTTCATTTTCAAGTGCAAACATGATAAAAAGCCTAACAGTCATATCTATATCAGTGAGACGTTGTGAGCAATTACCTGGTGCTGTTCTTTATAATAGTATTCAACACAGCCTTCTGCACACCTTGTTTGTAAAGCTCTGCTTACTTACCTGTCACTATTTGGCTGTTAACCACAAATTAACCTGATGGGGCTTTTTCCAAGCAAACCAAATATTTATCAGAAAAACAACTTATTCTGTAGGCCAATGCAAATATTGACTCAGGCAAGTAGGTCGGGGGAGCTGGGGAAAAAAGCGTGCACTATTGTCTCTACATACAATAATATATAATATGCTACATGGAAGGAATTCTTATCTGTTGCCTGCCTTCTCAGAATATCACGATCACTGTAATTTGCCATTCGTTCATTATGTACATTCACCTCTGTACAGCACTGAGAAGAGTTTTAAAGGCTCATACTGTTGACAGAAACATAGTTAAATTCATGGCAGTGCTGCCAAGCCACTTCTGATTTTTCGTTGAACTTTCTGTTCCTTTGTCAGAGTCTATAGGAGTTTTCAGCATGCAAGGAAAGTAGGATCCTGCTCAGAAGTTCTAGCCTGTCATTGACATTTGTCCAGGCTTGTTTTCATGCTGAACATTATGGTTTCAGTCTTGTATTCCTGGGAGGTACTGAGCACCCCCAGCTCTGTGACAGCGGGAGGTTGAGGGCACCTTGCATAACCAAGCTTATGTAAGTTACTGCGTTTCCACACTGTATGGTAATAATGTTATTGTGTACAATAAACACTATCACCCTCCTCTATGAAGTCTGCTTTCCAAAGTGGTTGAAACAATGAGGAAGTAAAACTGTCCTTCATACTCAAAGCTTCAGAGTTGGGTCAGCCTGGACTCAGGATAAAACTTTAAAGAGGGACTTTCAAATTAAATGTAAATCAATTTTACTCTCCTCTTTGCTAGTTTATCAGAGATCCTGGTGCCTGGATTGCAGCTAAGGGCTGAATTTGTAATGAAATCATGTTTTTTTTTTTTTTTTTTCTCTCTCCAAGCCCATATTTTCCTACTTGAAGATGTTTGGACAAGTATGTGACATCACAGATTTTTGAGTATGATTTCACAGAGTGAGAGTATAAACACGGAGTTATGATTTGCCTGTGGGATTAAGCTGTTTTGCAAGGGGGACAAAATAATCCCATCTGCTAAATTTAGTAATCATGCAGAGAAACATAGAGAAATGCAAGCAAAAGTGCATTTGGAGTGATTTCTTCCTGTAGATTTTGCAAGGACTTGTGTATGTTCATAAAGTTAAGCACATGCAGGTTAAGCAAATTTTTACAGGACTGGGGCCTGCATTTTGTCCTTTCTGAAAGTGCCTCTAAAATTCTGTGCTTGAAAAAAAGTCATCAATTTATGAAAGTCCATTTTTCTCAAACTAATTGAATTAGCCCCACCTGATCTCTTGGTCAAACATAATTTTAAGATCTGCATAACAAAGTGGAATGCCTCTAATAAAAGAACCATTATGATAATACTCTCTGCAATGGAGCTGTTAGGCTGTTAAAGAAAAACCTATCAGTTGTTGATATTCAATAGCAGGGCTAGACTCTGCTCTCAATTACATCTATGTCAAATCACGAACAACTCCATTGATTTTGGTGGAATTGCTCCAAATTTACATCTGCAAAAATGAGGTTAGCATATGGCCCTGAGAGAGTATAACCCATTTAATTAAACCCAGCGTGGTTGTATTTTGTCAATTACAACCAAAAATAATCCTTTTCCCACCAAGCAGTATAAAAAAAAAAAAGTAGATTCAACATGTGAATATACTTTATACTTGTGAAATTCTGATGAAAAGGAGAATAAACCTCCCTCTTCCAAGTTAAATAATAAAGGTCTGTCTGGAATTTTGACTAAGCCATCCTTCAAGTGAAAAAAAAGTTACTCTGTAAGAGGATACTATTTCTGAATTTTCCGTTCTGCTTCCTTAATGACTTTCACATTAGGTTTGTTCTGCTTTAGTCAAAACAAGTTCTTTGGCAGTTATGTTTCTGTTCTTTCTGTATCTGTCACTGCCATTATCACTACTAGCAGGATTTAGGACCAAATTCTGCTCTGAAATACATGTGCACAACTATCTCAAAGTGAGCTGCATGTTCTTATCATAGCTTGGATTTACACCATCAACAGGTATTAAAGGGATAGCACAGTCAGAACTTGCTTTCTAATCTTTTTTTCTTGACTGGAGAGGGTGAGAGAAGCAACAACAACAACAACAAAAAGAGCAGTATAAATAAAAATAAAAATATAAAAGTGTATAAAATAATTAAATATTATTAGTAAACATTTATATTGCGGTATTCCAAAATGCCACAACCTCGCAAGGCCCTGTTGTGCTAGGCTATAGACATATAATAAATGACAGTTCACATGCCTCAAGACCTTACAGTCCAAAAGACAATGCAGATAAATGGTGGGAGGGAAAGAGACTTGCTCCAGATCAGACAGTGAGTCAGTCAGTGGCAGTCCAGGGAATAGAACTCACGTCTCCTCAACTCCAGTTCTCAAGGCTAGGCTGCTTTGTACTATACTGTATGCTCATTCTCTCTTTACTCCTCAATATCTCCAGATAGATGTATATTTTTAAAAGAGAGAGTTTCCTATTCTCTTTTTAATATATGAGCTATTGAGAGGAGTCAAGGAAAATGAACATACAATATGCTGCTTGCTGACTACTCATTCAAAACGCAGTAAAAAAAAATAACAATAAAAGATGGACCACAGTCTGATGAACAAATTAAATAAAGACGCTCCTATTGAGAAGAGACAAAAGGAAACTCTTGGAAATGTTGGCATCAGCTAGGAAAAGGTTTACCACAGAGAAATTGACACTTGATGACAATAACAGTGTATTTGTCTATGCAAACTTGTGGCTCTTCATCTAATGTCAGAATGTGTCCTAGTTTGAGTTTTTTACATTTGAAACAACACAAGGAAAAGTAAGATTCACAACCCCCGCCCCCGTGCTGTTTGTTCCTCACATGCTTTTGAGATCACAATTGTTCTTTCTAGAAAGAGTTATTGACTGTAGGTTTAAATGGCCTGATTTAGGCTTTAGGCAAATATTCTGTTTCTAGGTGTTTTCCAATAGAGGATACTTCTGTCCACACCCTCTCATTAACGTGCAGTTTGTAACTGCAGTATATGTAGCATTGCACCATCATCGAGAAGTATGGGAGAGAGCATACAGAAACAGCATGGGCTGGGGACTGAGGAGACCTGGATTCTATTCCCAGGTCTACCATGGGCCTGCTATACCACCTTGGGGACTTTGCTTCTCCCTGTCTCTGTTTTCCCTTGCAGCATTTGATATCATCATCTAGAAAACTGAAAAAGTAAGGTTCTTTTTTACACTTCTATTGCCCATTGACTATGAGCCATTTGTGATCTAGAAATTCAGCGTTTAGTATACTAAAGATTTATGGTTGCAAATTAGGCTATTAAGGGCAGAGAGAACCTTTCTGTGCACTTTATTACTATGTAGTGCCTTGTGCCCCATTGCTTTTTTACTCTTTCTCCAATTAACTGCTCATTGGAAATACCAGACTTCAGACATGAAATGTGGGGAGGTCATATGAGGTCATGTGCCTCCCCCCCTGATTTTTTGGTTGCGCCCCAACCCCAACCCAGATTGAAAACCTCTCTGGGGTGGTCACTGCTCCCCCAGAACCTTTAAATTGTGCCCCCCTCACTCTCAAGTGTTACGTGTTGCCTCTGCCTAACCTCCTCAGCAACCAACATCAGCTCCACCGCCAACCCATGCCTAGATTCCATGCTACAAAATATAGTCTAGGTGCTAGTGTTGTGCTAAACAAAAAGTTAGTGGATGAACACCAAACAGTTACATTCAATATAAACAACAGTGAAAGTGACTGTTCTATTTCATTCCCTGAGCTGAGTGACAATCAAAAAGTAAAGTATATGGACCGCAAATATAGAAAAAAGTGAACTTTCATTTTAATATTTGATGGTTTTATTAGGAACAGTGTTAAGGAAACAATGAGCCAGACTCATTCTTGCTGGCAAAGAGAGGTGAAAATACTGCCTCTCTGCACCAGCTCCACCGCAGTCCATAAGGAATCCTTTGGGACAGCAAACAGCAATACTGGCGGAGAAGAGTAATTTAAGACTCTGTGCGGATGAACCTCTTTGTGCAGACAGAGTCACTTTATTTTCCATGATGGGTTCCATCAGCTGGCAGAGGCTCCTATGCAAGGCAGCACACCTTCCAGACCCCTTAGCCACCCCACTATCTCTAAACAAGGGCATGCACTTTTCAGGTTGTGCTGTCTGTCTGCAGGGCACTGGACACTAGCAATTGCCCTGGAATGAATCAGGTTCATTGCTGTGATGCCAACAGTGTACTTATAGTAGGGTGGGGGGGTGGGGTTTAAAATAAAGATTAATTATCACAACTATACACCAATAAATAGGGGAAAACTCTAGAGTTTATACAATTACTATCTATTGTTCAGTTTGTGTTCATCAACACTGTCCTCAGCTTGTTAAATTGCTCTAATTTACTTGCAGTTGAATCAAATAAAAATTCATAAATGCAGATCAACTCAAGGGACTCTGAATGAATTTCATTCAGTCTTTACTGAACGAACTACCAGCTTTATGGACATCTCCCCCCAATTACTCCTGTGGCTTTGAGAGATACATTCCTTCTTGTACATTAGTTTGGCAGCCCCCCAATGCATCACATTAGTTAAATTAGATTGCATGACAACCACATGATAGGATGCCTGAAGCCTTACCCTAACTGAAAAGGTGTGAGGTTAGCGAAGACAAGATGAAGCCTGCCTGGGTTTGACAACTGTCTGAAACCAGAGTTACCATGGATTATAATAAACCATATCCTCCCAGTCTGAGTCCAAAACCACAGAATTACTGAGCTGTGCAGTCAAAATGTTCAGTTCCAATATGCATTGCCCTGAGAAGTTAGAAAATTGAAGTTGATGTACTGAATGATGTAAAATGGAGTGGTAAAGAGTACAGGGAAAGCAATAGTTGGCCAGAGTTTCCGTATGGAGGCCAGTCAGCTGTCCACTAGTGTTCAATAGCTCAAAATCAAATGTGTATGGCTACTGAATCAGTTTCTTGGGTATAAACAGAAAAATTAAAACCACCAGCAGCAAAACTATTATATGTTTGGAGGACTCCCAGCCACCCACTCATTGGATGGACCCTTCATTGTGCATTCCATTCCCCCTATAACTCTGATTTTTACATTTTGGTAAATGAAAAAGGTAGGATCACATAACTGGCTTAAAATTATAGCAGAGCTCATTTTTCCACCTGTATTTACCATTGCACTCTGGGATCACTGGCCAATGTCCAAGGCAGTGGTGGGGATTTGGTAGCTGAGGTCCAAAAAGGGGCAAAGGAATAAAGGGAAAGAATTGTCCTGAATGAATAAATTATATCTATTCATTAATCAAATGTTAGGAATTAACTGAGCAAGGGACAGGTGATTTACATTCCAGGTATTGCCCAAGATCTCATTGATATTGCTAGATAGAATTAATGTACATACTACAGGAAATCGATGTAAGGATGAATTGGCATTAGGTACATTAATCAGATTTTCCTTCACTATTAAGCAGCATGTGTGACTTTTTAGTTTACTTGGAGCCAAATTCGGAGGTGAGTCTAAAGGGAGTACAAGTTGGACATAATTTATACCATCTTCTGGCCTCTCCAATGCATATGTAATATCAACTTAGATTTCCTCTAGGCTTACATGCATTTCAGTGTGTAACTTACACCTCCATCCCCTTTACACCTCCTTGTCCTGGCCACCGGTCCGGGGGGCTCTGCATTTTAATTTAATTTTAAATGAAGCTTCTTAAACATTTTAAAAACCTTATTTACTTTACATACAACAATAGTTTAGTTATATATTATAGACTTATAGAAAGAGACCTTCTAAAAATATTCAAATGTATTACTGGCACGCGAAACCTTAAATTAGAGTGAATAAATGAAGACTCGGCACACCACTTCTGAAAGGTTGCTGACCCCTGGCTTACACTATTCCCTTACAAAGGAATTGCTTGTGTAGAACAGAATATAGTCTGTAGTATATAGTGGAAAGAACAATGAAGGCATTTCTCTATGCCCTGAAGCCTCCATTTTAACAGCCTATTGGCATAGTATTTATTCTATGGTTTAATGTAGCATTCTTCTCTGTGGCAAGGTACTAAGACTTAATGTATGATGTTCCCTCAAAATGTCCTCCTGTACATGGAGAGTTGACCCAACTGGCAGGTATTATTTTATGACTTCCAGCCCTGGCTTGTAAACAATCCAGTTGATCCTAGTGAGTAAAAAAACTTGCCCAGGTGTGCATATGTGGGCCCTAAAAAGTATCAATTTCTTCAACATTTTAGCTTTCATTGAAATGAAAAGATGAATCGGATGCCTCATAATCAGAGGCTGAAATGAAAGAACCCCTAAGCAAGTATAGCGTCAGCACACCACTATACAGTCCAGAACCCACACCCTTCCCAACAGGATGATGCTGGAGTGCTCACTAGGTATTGTCAATGAACATGGTTAATGGACCCGAATCCCCTCCTTGGATGCTGGGCGGTACATTTAATCCTCTGCCTAGCAGATGCCAAACATGTTTTTTTAAGTCCCTGTTCCAAGAATGCATATTTTTAACTAATTAATAAAAAAAAGCTGATTTAGCTTCCACATTGTAAGCAAACCAGTATCAGGGAAGATAAGAGAGGCAATATGAAGCAACATTCAAGGAACAGTAGATTAATGTGTAGCCCTAACAAATTTGACTGTATCCCTTTAAGTTTTACAGCAGAGTTCTGGTTATTTGAATATATGGCAAGAGTATCATTCTAAGACTGAGTCACCTGGGAAAAAGAAACAGCCTTAAATTTGTCTTCTAGTACCTGTCCCTTCTTGCTTTACAGCTCTTTACTTGCAATGAGGAGAATCATTATTAACCAATAACTAATATGCATGTATTACCCAACCTTTCATTTGAAAGCAAGTTGATCCTCTGCCCCTATTTTTTTATATATATTTTTTTCTCCTGTAAAGGACTACACCATTCTTTGCACAAAGAGGGGGCCATTATATGTAGTTCTGTTTGAACTAGGGCAAAATTAATCTTCATTCACTGTTAGTATGGGTCTGAACAATGCACACTTTTTGACTTGGTAAAGAGTTCTTTAATGTTTCCAGAATGGATGGAAAGTTGATGTAAGCCTAAATTCTGAAATTTGTTTTTTTCATGGGGGAAAAAAAACAAACAAGCAAGCAAAAAACCTAAAAATTCAATTGTTTCCTTCTACGCATGAAGTGGGTGCAAATGTATGACTGTGTTCATGAGGGTGTATGCTTCTTTGTAACACTAAGGAACATTAAAAGACAAATTGTTCAGGAACCGATCATTTATGTGGGCAGCCTCTTTAGGAAATCATGTGAAGAGATTGGTTCAGCTCTTGCTTCGCAGCAGAAAGGTCTGAACTATGTGTCTAACATGAACTACCACTGTACTGAAGAACACCTTTCAGAAGCGCTGCCATCTATTACAGAACATAGACTTTTGGTTTAATTCAAATGTGTAGGGCCAAATCCTGCCATCACTTATACAGGTGAACCTCCAATGGCAGTCAAAATCCTAACATAAACAGAAGTTGAACCCATTCTAGCTGAGAGCAGGATTTGGTTCTTAGAGATTGCAATTCAACAGAAGACTAGATGGGCAAGCTATCACCAGTGTCTGTTCTTTATACAGCACAGACAGAGATGCCTCATGTTGCTTGCTATGGAGTCAGCTGAGAGTTAGCATCTATTTACCGTGGGTTTTCTGCATTTATGTTCTGTTTATTTACATAGCCTTTAAATATTTTTCTTAGCTCGCAAACAGTTCATCCTGTAAGCCTATCCCAATAAGGTTCTATTGGCGGCTTGTTTCAGATCTGAGGAGATTCGGAATATTTTTCTTCTTTTTTAAGAAGGTGCATTTCTCTAGGAAGGTTTTGCTACTACAACTAACAAAAATGCCCATGCTAGATACAGTATATGCAAACAAAAATATAAATTCACCAGGAAAGGACTGCATAAAACTAGTACATACTTCTCTTTTCTCTTCTCCTTTCCTTTGTTTTTTCTACGAGTGGAGAATTGTACATAAACTAAGCATTACTCAACCACCTGAAATAACAGGATTTTTACTGTTTAAACTCTATAGGAGCTTATGACTCACTAGCAAAAATAATATACTTCAAATAAAGAAATGTGGCATCATTTTTTAAGAGGAGTAACCTGACCAAGTGGTTCCTTCTGCTCCACAGGAGGACCACTTCTTTATTAATATTCTTTCAATGATTAGCTGCTTATCCGAGAATTCTCTTTTATTTCATGCCAGAAAGGCTTTTTTTCTTAGCTTTGATGAAAATGAAAAGTGTTTCCATGAACAGCATACCAAAAAGAGAGCTACTATTTTAAAGTGTCTGTGCCTGCACTGTGAACTACTCCGAGTCAACAAAGAGACCGTCTATTGCAGGGGTCAGCAACCTTTCAGAAGTGGTGTGCTGAGTCTTCATTTATTCACTCTAATTTACGGTTTCATGTGCCAGTAATACATTTTAACATGTTTAGAAGGTCTCTTTCTATAAGTCTATAATATATAACTAAACTATTGTTGTATGTAAAGTAAATAAGGTTTTTAAAATGTTTAAGAATCTTCATTTAAAATTAAATTAAAATGCGGTGCCCCCTGGACCAGTGGCCAGGAGCCGGGTCAGTGTGAGTGCCACTGAAAATCAGCTCGAGTTCCGCCTTCGGCACGTGTGCCATAGGTTGCCTACCCCTGGTCTATTGCTTTTGTTAGTTTACAAGCAACCAGCCAACCAACCACGTGCTAAGACACCAATACTCCTTCATACAACTGACCCATAGCATTTCTCATAGGGCACACTGGGTCCTGCATCCCACTTTTCCTTATCCTAGTGAATACTATTCAGACCTGAATTGCACAAATCTAACTTGGATCGCAAGAATTCCAGATCAATATATTTTCATACTTAAAAAAGTAAAACAGGTTTGAATGCAAGATGCTCTTCTAACTTGGCTATCTTGCTGTATATGAAGTATATACATTACCGGTGGATGAAGGTGCCAAATCCCACATGAAGAATTAGTACGTCTTCTTCAGTTTTTTAATCTTAGATGAGGTCCAATTTGGGCATCAGAAACATCAAACATGCTAACAGGACTGACTGTGCCAAATGGGAAGGCAACATCATTTGAAATATGAAGAGAATGTGGCTCAAAAGACACGTATATTAAATCTAAGACAGTGACCGAATCTTTCATGATCAGATGCAAGAAAAAACACATGGTGTCACACTACAAGCTCAGAACCATCTTTTAAGCAATCAGTGCATGCAGTTTTTCTAACCTGTTCCAGTAGGATGGTCTGAGGTTTTCAAGCCACCCAATGCCAGATATATTTATGCTTCAAGCCTTTCATATTGGTGCCCTCCGATTAGCATTAATAACAAAGTCAGAACCCTAAGACCTATCTATAAACAGAAGAGGTATACTCAATGGCATACTGTTGTGTATGATAAAGGGGCTTAGCTATAACAGCTTATTTTTCTTTAAAAGCAATTGTGTGATAGCATTGGCAACACTATTGCGAGCTCAGTCACTCCAACCCCGCTAAAAGGTACAGAACCCATTTTACAATCCTACTGCTCTCTCTGTTCACATTCCACAACTCATACAGTTACAGTTAGCATCACAAGTCCACTTCTAGGGACAGATTCATACAGCATCTACACCAAGACACATTTCTGAATTTGGCCTTGAAGGTGGAGATGTGCAAGAGGCTATACTGCCTCACATCAAAGCCTTGGAAGGGGAAGATATATACATATATTACATGTCTATCCATTGAAAAATCCTGGAAATGTGGCTATAACATCTATTTTCTCATGTGCATTTTTCTTTCTGGTCACTAGTTGGTGAATGTCAGCAGCTATAAAATGAACATTAGCTGACACACAGCCAAAAACTCCAAATATAAACTCACTATACAAAAATCAAACTCAGTGTCCCATGACAGCATCCCAGCCAGCAAAATCCTTTGTGAATAGACAGATTTTTACCGTGAAGGTCAACAAACTCTGGCTCCTGCTAGAGAAGCAAATTCCAGAGCTGAGGACCCTCCATTGAACATCCTACTTTTGGCCTCCAAGTGTTTGACTCTTGGGACTATCAGTGAGAGTGTCATAGCTCCCAGCAGATCGCTGCTTTTGGAAGGAAGCATATCGTCAGAATGAGCAGGCTTGCCTAGTGTATGAACCAAGTGGTCACTACTTCAGCTCAAGCTGTAACTAATCAAAATATCTGCTTGAAGTTTCCATACTTCAGGCAGAGGAGCAACTTTCCAGAAATAGATCCTCTCAGACACAGTTCTTCAGACCGGGTCACAGTGGCACCAGACTTTCTTGTGAACCAGAGATATAAACTCTCCCTCCACCAGTCATCTTACTATGCACAATTTAAAAAAAAAAAAAAAAAAAACACTGTTAAAAAATATACTTGGAAAGAAAATTAAATCCCATCAGTACAAAGAAGTTGGCTATCATTAAACTGCAGTTTCGCAGATGTTGACAAAATTTAAAGCTTCCACATATCCCAGAGGTCCTAGGACTAAGGAGCAGGCAATTATTTATTTTTCCAAAGTATTTCAAAGCTGACATAGGGGCTAGTTCCTCTGAAAGGAAAAGAAGTTTGTCTACACTATTATTTTGCTTTCCAATTGATTCTATGGCACCCGGAGGAAGCTCATGGTATTCTCTTTCTCCTTATATATCAAACATTCAGTTGCAGTCTCTTCCACCTAATCTTAATGAAAAATGCAGGAATAGATGATAAAATCCTCTCTCTCTCTCTCTCTCTCTCTCTCTCTCAAGAATAACAGGAGTACTTGTGGCACCTTAGAGACTAACAAATTTATTTGAGCATAAGCTTTCGTGGGCTACAGCCCACTGCTGCTACTCTGAAATCTCTCAAGAATAACTTTCTGGCAGTCACAGGAATCAACAAGAAACAAACCAGGGGGACATTCAGCTTCTTAAATTTGATGGGGGGTTTTATGATTATATCTTTTACATTAAACCCTTCTGGATAAAAACTATGGATTCGGGTAGCCAGCGCTTATGCTGATAGTGTAAAGGCTCCGTCCCTCCAAATTTGTGCTGGCAGAGGGCAGCAAGAGTCAATGGAACTGGGTAGGAGGCACAAAGTGTGTTGGGGAGAGGGGCACAGAAGGCTCCCGTGTCGGCTGCTCTGTAAGCATACTATGGGATTGGGGCTACAGAAGTTGAGAGGGAACAACTGGACCCTATATTTAATTAATACATACAACAGATATTCAGCTGGGGTAAATTCAAGTAGTTCCATTGAAGTCAGCTAAGGATTTGCCCCATAGTGACCCTATTGCCAACAGCAGACCTACACGAGGGACGAATTTATCCTATATAGCCTAACTTTGTCCTCCAAAATCCTGGTACAAACTCCCAGTGGGAGATGTTCCTCTGTGTCTGAGAAAAGAATTGGGCCTTAAGATGTCATTATAATCAGGAAATGTTACAGCCAACAGACTTGATTAAATTCACAAATATTGCTCTTTCAGGATTGATCCAACAGTTTGGATTAAATAAAAGACTACGGAGACACAAACTTTTGCCAGGTTCCAGTGAAGAACAGAGTAAGAAGTGCTATAGCCCTGCTATCTAACCCAGCTGAGAATTTGGCCTTGCATGTTTTGGGAATTCCTTCTTCACTCGTCACATCTTGTTTCTTGGTCTTTTCTAGTTTGATAGCATTACTGAAAAGCAAATCTAATGCACAGAAAAAAATATATTTCTCTTACACACACGCTAGTCTTTCTACAGCGTTTTTCCCTTTAAGCAGAAGTTCCCCTGAAAAAAGCAAATTTCACCATTACTAGGCCTTTTGAATTTCACATGATTGGAATTTTTAAAAGGCACTGTTCATAAATACTGTAATTTCAGCAAGAACTAATAGGTTAAATATTTAAGTATTTTAATTTTAAGAAGTTAATACAAAACCCTCCAATGAATTCCTTTTATTGTTTTTAATGTCCTTTCCTGACATTTGAGTTACACAAGTGAAAATGAAAAGCTATAAAAGCCATTGTGACAATTTGAGACCTACAACAACATATACGATAAAGGAAATCAATCTTCTTCTGCCCTGTTAACATTAATTGCAGACCAGATTGATTTGCTATTATATTCTGTATGCTTCTTTGAGTTAATTGCAATCTGGCACCCAGCAAGCAATAGCAAATGGAAGAGTTTCCGAAATGCCTTGGGTTTTGTGGACAGCAACATTACTTGGAATTCTGCCTTGTGAAGTGGTCTCATGCAAAAATCACAAATGCTAGAACCAACTTCCCGGAGTCCTACCACAGGAATATATAAACATATGCACTAACAGCAAAATTCTGAATTAGGGCTTGATTCTGTACCTATTAAAGTTGATGGTAAAGTTCCCATTCACTTCAATGGTGCAGGATCAGGCACCTACTGTAAGCCTGAAGATAAGGGAGTGATGCCAATTTATACTAGCTGAGCATCTAATACTATTAAGCCAGATTGTCACAATAAATGAATTTTTGTAGTAACTTATAAATTGGCTGTTTGCAACAAGTGAGTGTAGTAAATGGTCACTACTGTACTATGAGATAAGGCATTCAAAATGGTTATCCTAAACTTCTTTCCTTATAATTGCTTAGCACAGGGCTATAGATGTAAATAGTTGTTCCTGGACTGGTTACTCTAAAGTTGAATTAAAAACAAAGTAAAAGGTAAGCAATTTTAGGGAGAGGAATACTCATGAAATTGTGTACAAACACATTTGATAGCATTTTCTATTTTAAGTAATGCTGCTGGTAAGTGATCAGAAACAAATATATTCTACTATTCTGAGAAGCTTCATACCTTCAGACGAAAGATCTTTGCACTTTCAGAACACTTTTCATCCAGGGATCTTTTTCAAACATTAATGAACTGAGCCTCACTACTATCCTGGGAGACAAGTATTCTCATTTAACAGATAAAGAATCTGATACACACAAAGAGATCCAGTGATTTGCCCAAGGTTATACAGTCAAGTGGCAGAGAACCCAAATCTCTTGACTTGTGATTGCATTTTTTGACCCAATATGCTTCTTCTCCGAGACTGCCTTAGGGTATGTTTATACAGCAAGCACAGGGTGTAACTACAGCTCATGTAGACATACCCCACCTAGCTTTAATTCAGCTGGCTTGGATACTGGTGCAGTGAAGCTGTGGCAGATGACAATATGGGCTTCAGTGCAGGCTAGACACCTGAGTAATTACCCAGGATTCCAGGCAAGCTTGTACAGACTTCACTGCTCCAGGACCCAAGCTATCTAGGTTAAAGCTAGCTTGGGTATGTCTACCCATAGAGATCTCATTAAAAAACGGAGAACTTAAGATATTTGCAGGCATCTCTGTCTTTTACATACAAGCAGAATTACAGATGGTTCTATGCTGGACCAAAAAACTCCCAAAAACCTAACCAAAAACTACAACTCTGCTTAGAAGATGTGACTGAGACAACTGTTTGCTAAAAACATCTGTACAATCATACACAGTCACTGTGTGCAAGAAACAGCTGTGATTGGATAGTCTCATGACCATGATCTCATGATTTACAAACGGAAGTTGCCATCTATACAAAGTCCTTGAAATGATCAAAATTTGATTTACAGCTGAAGAACTTCTGGCTAGATTGGTCCCAGGATTTATTATGCAAGAAGGCTGCTATACTGTCTGGGGATTGCTGCTTGGGAAAACTTTTATTTAATTGCCTGCACCAAAGATTCAGCAAGCAGGGAATTTACACAATAACCATTTTTAAACTAGCGAGTTTTCTGTTATAAAATTGCCTTGCAAGGGAATTCATGTCTGAAAGGTGGTGGAAGTGACATCAAAACCACCTTATTCAACCATCTAGCTTCTCTACCATCTAGCTGACAACCCAAATAGGCATCCAAGCAACTGCCACCTTCCCCGCAGGCCTTTTCTGAGTAAAGTGGCCCAACCATAGTTAACTATGTGGTGGTTTGGCATTGGCAGAAATAAGGTAGGCCCACCATGCCCAATCTTTAACAAGTACCATTTGAAAACAGGTCTACAGAAACAATTAGTTGATACAGTTAACTGGATAAGATGATGGTGTAGTGAGTTAATGTAAGGTGCCTATCACCTTGGCTTAAGCACATGTATAACTTTAGGCACAAGGCCCAGATCTTTACAGGTATTTAGGCATTAAATTATTCTCCTCAGCACTGCAATGCTTAACTGATTTAGAAGCCTAAGGATACGTCTATACTTACTTCCGGGTTCGGCGGTAAGCAATCGATCTTCTGGGATCGATTTATCGTGTCTTGTCTAGATGCAATAAATCGATCCTGGACGTGCTCGCCGTCGACGCTGGTACTCCTGCTCCACGAGAGGAGTACGCGGAGTCGACGGGGGGAGCCTGCCTGCCGCGTGTGGACCCACGGTAAGTACCTTGTCGTTCAAACTAAGGTACTTCGACTTCAGCTACATTAGTGACGTAGGCACTTAGGAGTCAAAATTCCATTTACGTCATCAGGATTTAGGCTTCTTAAAACCATATTGAAAATGTGATCTGGGCTCCTAAATCACATAGGCATTGCAGTGCTGAGCACAGCAATGCCTAAAATACCTTTACAAATGTTGGCCAAAACTAATACTTTGTGAGATGGGTCATTACCTTCATTGGAAAGACTTACATGCTTAAAGTTACACAAGTGCTTAAGTTCTTTGCTGCACCAGGGTCTGAGCTCCAATGCTAACCACTTCTTATTCAAAACATTACACCAAAGCCTAGAAAATATTTCTACCATATATTGGCCTTTCAAATAAGCCTTACCTTCCAAAAACAAATTGATGGTATTATTTTCTAGATGAGCACTAACAATACACTCAGTGCCATACAGAGCATGAAAGAGAAGGCCTCTTCCTCAAGATGTGTCATATAGACAATTAAAGGTCATCTTCAACGTTGGCATAGGAAAGGCCTCTCCCTTCTCCTTGGATATCAAAGAATAGCACAAGTACACTAGAGGCGCTCTGAACTCAGAAGAAAAGCCCAGTCTTATTTTATTTTCTGACAGTTACTAAGGGTAACTGTGGAATTTATATTTCAGTTTCTCATGCATTTAACATCTTGACAATGTGCCACAGAACTGTGGAGAAGCCTGGTGAACATAAGTCTTTCTTCAACAGCAGTTTGATGTTACCGACATGAAGCCATATGACTGAATCACATCAGGATGGTTCTAAATCTTTCAGAGTTTTGGTGACAGCTCTTCCACGCAGGTGTATTTTAATTTACATAATCTGATATTGTGCATATAAAGTACAATTGGAATTTCTGAGCTCAAGTTTGCTTAACTGTTAAAAAAAAAGGTCTCTGATTGCTCAGACTTGCAGAATATGCATTGTGTCTTTTCTTTTTCAAATATTGGATTCAACCAAGCATTTTGCACTTTCCATTAAATTCTTTCTTCTCTATTACTGTAGTTAAAGTCTCAGTTTGTTGGATATTTGGCACAAAATTTCACATCAGCAAACAGTGATTTTCTTACAGCTGCTCTTAGGTTCCCCCCACAAAAATTCAGAGTAAAATGTTGCAGGCTTTCCCTCTGCTGTGGTGCCCATACTCTGGATAGCTTTGAAATAACTGTGTCACACAGCTGCTGTACAACCACAACATTAACAGTGTAAATACAAACCAAAAGAGGACTGATGAATTCAAGTGGCAGGGGTGAGGTTGTTAAAATTGCTTGTGGGGGGAGAAACCAAAGGAAAAAGTTACACATACAAAACCTTTTCCTCACCCCCTCAGTCCTCCTCTTCCAAATAATGCTGTAGTAAACCAGCTGTCGGTTACTGTCTCTTCCTGGGGCAAATTGCTATCATGTTACAGGATTCCACTGCTCACAAAACAAACCCAGAGGAGTTGAAGATTTCACATCAGCGTTTCTTTCAACAGTGGAAGAAAGAGATGCTTGAAAACATAAAACCAGTTTGTGATGGGCACAAAGAATATGTCCAATGCCAGGAAAAAGTACATGTATATTTCAAGGAAGGTTATCTTAGGACTGCTTTTATTTCACTCTGTCGCCCCCTATCAGCCTACAGATGGGAGGGATTCACTTTTTCTTGAAATTACTCTACCAAGACAAAAAGAGAACAGACTAGTGTATGTTATTAAAATAAAACAACTGAGACAATGTAACTGACCAAATATATTCACAGAAAAGCAGTGGAAACATGGAAGTTGTCTTGCATGATGGAGTTGCATAGATAACGGAGAGGCTGCACAGGAGGATCTAGAGTAGCTCTCTCCACAAAATGGAAGCAGGGGAGGAGTTCAAGAGCAGGCCAGGTGATTACCAAGGTTTGTGTGTGGCATAAGAACCTGGCTTTTTGCCTGAAATCAGACCAACACCACTGCTCCAAGACTTGAAAAGGAAAAGAATCTTCCCCCCAAAAAAGAGTCAGAATGTACTCTAAAACATGCTATTCTACCTGATGTGTAATCATCTCAGGAGCTTGGGCAATAACCGGATCTAAACGTTCATTCCAAAAGTTAATCAATGATCCTGAATTTGTTGGATTGAACAATTGCAGCAGCATGTACCCACACTCACCAATGATTACACCGCTCTGTAAAGTGTTCTTCCTTCTCATCCTTTCTGTTTTTTTTGAAGCCAATGCCAAACAAATATTTGAGACCTCGGGTATCCATTAACCTTTCTGAAAAAGCTTTTACCAAGTGATTAAGTCACGTGACATTTTACTAGCACTTAGTTTCCAGTAATGTTTCCGTATTCATCAGTAATATATTCGGATAAAAGTTCAATGTTGTTTGTAGGACTTAACACTTGAAGTACAAAAGAACATACTGTAGTTATGAGGGCAGGGAAATGAACAAGTCAGTCCAGAGAACAGTTAATTCATCCTCTACTCCCTATAGGAATTTTTAATAAAAATGACTTAAAATGAGGAAGTTTTGTGTATTTGTAGATTTTTTAAAAATGTTCCTTATTTATTGTTCCTCTAAATTTTGGGCCAAATCCTCCAAATCATGACAACTTTAATCAGTGTTTACTCAGTGTTCAAGCATAAAGAGAGAAAGCGAGCCAAGACAGTGCAATATTCAGGCTTTATTCCTTCCGCCACATATCCTGTTCTCTCACATCAAGCTTTCCCTAAAATAAGAGTTCTCTAAGTTCCTAGACATCAGTAGAGTATCATACTACAACGCCGCCTTTTGGGAAGCTGTCTATCATAACGCTGAGGCAAAAATCCCATGACACTCTTGCGGGAACATCTCTGTAAGAGTGGGATATCAAACCTATGTCTTCAGTTGGATATAAAATCTCATAATAGATCTCAACAGTCTTGTAGAATTTTCATCAACATTTTTCCCCACTCACAAATTTTGAGGTTTGTATTTATCCAGAATATGCAATGATGATACATGGGACAGGGAGAGGAAGGGATGGGTAATCTAAATAATCTTTTGGTCCTAGTGAAGAATCCATAATTTTTCACACTCGCAATTTTCTTCTTTACCGGAGGTAAAGACACAGGGGAAGTTTATATTATGCATGCTTCAATGAGATATTTATAAACTCTCTAATGCACATTGTTCCAATTGTCTGTCATGCTGAACAGAGCAAAACTGCACTTCAACTACAATACCATCCTTCTTCACAAAACCAAGAAGTATTTAGAAATAGGCTAATAGGGCTAATACACAGAGTGCTTCAGACTAAAGAGTGAGGATTTAGTTTTTCTAAACATGGCCCATAAATATTGTTAGAGAGGAGCAACAGCAAATACACACCATCCAATACACACATTTGGCATATATTTTGTGTATTCTCTCACTCTCACACACACACCATGAGCAGTCTGATTTCAAAACATGGCCCCTTGAAACTGACCCTACTTACATTTTCTATAATGAGGCAATTCCAATGTGTATCATCCTATTATCCTCTTAATCCACACAATGGAGAAGTTTTATTATAATTAAGCTTTCTGCCTTTTCAGAGCCCTCTTTGGTTAACTATTCTTTCTTGTAAACACCAGCTCCTCCGCTGGTGTAAATCAATGCAGCGTCATTGAAGGAAATTTGTTTGTGTAATGGCAGAGATTTTAGCAAAAATTGTATGACTTGCCAGTTATAAATAGGGGTTGGTGCGGAAAGAAACAGTCAAACTTTACAGAAGGTTTGACTGAGAATCTATGGCAATTCACACTAGCTGAGGGTCTGGTCAATACTTCCCAAACATTTATGTTCTTCCTTAGATCCTGTGTGCATTACATATGAGATACATTACAACAGGTGATGAGATACATTACATCACTAAGTATCTGTTTGTATGACTGCATGAGGAATAAGCCCTAACATTAGGATACAGCCTTAAGGTGGGATTTTCAAAAGTACCTAAGTAATATTGGAGCACATGTCCCATTGAATAGGTAAGTTTATAAAATACAGAATTATTTCTGGTGAATTAAAGTACCGTAGGTTAAATTGTAATTCCCAGCCAAACCTGCTGCAACATTTTACTGTTTCCCTCTCTATTTTTGTAATTAAAAAGTCATTCCATAATTACTAAAAACTCAGCCACTATGCTTAGAACCCTCAGCTTGTTTGTTTAGGGTTCGTGTGCTGATTCCTTTGAAAGTGCAAGAGACAGTGAACTTGTCTCTGTCTTAGACGTCAGCAATGACCATGACAAGGGTGCTCTGACTAAGAATCCCTGAGTCACCCGGTTATTTATCAGTCACACTAGAATAAATATTGACTGTTCTTTGCACTGTCCTCTCCTAATGCAAACACATTAAAAAAGCTAAAGAAAATCAAAGTTCCTGGATAAATATAAAAAAAGCTTGTTATTTGCTAATGCAGGGGTCGGCAACCTCTGGCACGCGGCTTGCCAGGGTAAGCACCCTGGTGGGCCAGGCCAGTTTGTTTACAAGCCACGTGCACAGGTTCGGCCGATCGCAGCCAATGGGGGCTGTGGGAAGCAGCGCGGGCCGAGGGATGTGCTGGCTGCGGCTTCCTGCACCCTGCCATTGTGCCATTGTGCGGCCAATGGGAGCCACGATCAGCCGAACCTGCGGATGCGGCAGGTAAACAAACTGGCCCAGCCCGCCAGGGTGCTAGACCCCTGTACTAATGGATTTTCTTCCTACATTTCAGATTCCCAGTATATATATCAAGCCCATAGTATTTGGAGAATAACCTTAAATAAAGAATACTCTGTATTAGCAACTGGCGTATTTATTAGCCTGGCTGGCAAAAGTTTTGTGATTGTTATTTTAAAAAAGTTTCTGAATTAAAGAATAAAACCCAAAGGAGGTTTTTTGTTTGTTTGTTTGTTTTAAAGCCATCAAGAAGTTTACTTTTAGGGAAGACATTAAATACTGACATGCTTTCTGATCCTAATTATTCCACAGCACTTCCCTTAAGATTAGAACACTGCCCTGGAATTCTTGACCAAAACTTTCCCCATCCCTCTCTCCTCTCTGTTGGGCAGTGTGATATGCACCACAGCAAAAATTTTCAAAAGCAAATCATTCTTTGGAATGTATCAGTATTTAGATGTCCAAGCTGAGGCACTTTAGATTTTCCGAGGATCTGAGCACCCACAATACACCTCTACCCCGATATAGCGCTGTCCTTGGGAGACAAAAAAATCTTACCGCATTACAGGCGAAATCGCGTTATATCGAACTTGCTTTGATCCGCCAGAGTGCACAGCCCCTCTCCCCCTCCAAGCACTGCTTTACCACGTTATATTCGAATTAGTGTTATATCTGGTCGCGTTATATCGGGGTAGAGGTGTAGAAGTAACTAGGTGGATACTGTGCATATCTGAAAACAGGGCCCTCAATGTGACTGCTTTGATAATCAAGCACTGAGGCATCCAAAAGTAAAGAACACCTGAAAACATGGAGCCATTGTTTATCTGGCTACCTTCCTACAAGTGGCGGCATTGCAATGGAGGGTGAAACAAGTCTTGTATATATGTAGGCATGCATGCATGTAGGCTCCGATTCTGCATAGGTAATCACTCACACAGACCTTTATGCTAGTGCAATAGTGAATGAGATCTCACATAAATATAAGGATCCACTGTAGGTTCAGGGCCATAACCTGAAAATGCAATCTTTCAGCATGATGTTGCTACATAAAATAAAGGTAAAGACAAGGGGAAGTTTATATTATGCATTCTTCAATGAGATATTTACAAACTCTCTGATGCAAGTTGTCCCATTGCCTGTCATGCTGAACAGAGCAGAACTACTACTGACTTTTAGTTAAATGTATGGAGCACAATTCTCCTCTCAGTTACACAAGTTCAACTCCTTGGATATCAGTGGAGCTAAACTGATGTAGCAGAAAATTCAGCCCATGGAATTAAAAAAAAAAAAAAAAATTATCTGGAAAGTGTAATAAGATTCAACTCACTAGAAATGCTCCTGTGCTAGCAAATGTCACCACAATTGCCATATTAAGAAATGTTTTTATTTATTCTTTTTATTAAGCAAACATAAAAAAAGTCAACTTGGGCTTAAATCTGGTAACTTATTTTTTTTACATACCAATTTTTTATTTAAAAAAGTAAATAGATTAAAAAAAAAAAGCACTGAACAGATGGGCAATAAGTAAATATTTGTCAACTCTTTTCCTACTTAACCAGCTATGAAGTATACCCATAGGGCAAATTCTCTGTTAAAGAGCAGGAGCATGTAATTTACACATCTACCTTGTAAGGGTACGTCTATACTTACCTCCAGGTCCGGCGGTAAGCAATCGATCTTCTGGGATCGATCCTGCAAGTGCTCGCCGTCGACGCCGATACTCCTGCTCCGTGAGAGGAGTACGCGGAGTCGACAGGGGAGCCTGCCTGCCGCGTCTGGACCCGCGGTAAATTCGAACTAAGGTACTTCGACTTAAGGTAATTCACGTAGCTGACGTTGCGTATCTTAGTTTGAAGTGGGGGGTTAGTGTGGACCAGGCCTTAGTGTTATGTCTTCCTTTGTTAGCTCACCCTAGCACAGGGAACTAAGCTAGTTATATACCAGGCATTTTACCACAAACAAATGATTATATGTTGTTTGGCACTGCCTAAATTAAAAACTTTAGCTGATAAAAAAAATATCATGTTCTTTAAACAGTGAATTCATAATTAATACTCTGAAGACAGCCCTGGTTAGTATCACTTTAATTGAAGCAAAATATTACATGAATTTTATATTAGTTTATCACTTCATATGTTTCAGTGAAAATAATCAGAACCTGCCCTGTTTTCTGAAGCCTGTCTTTTTACAGAAGGCATCTCAGATATGATACTCTTGTACAGTAGAGTGAATGAGTTATGGCCTAAGTAGGTGTTTACTTTGATACTGTACCAATATATGTTTTTCATTCAGTCAACGGAAATTGTATTTTGTACAGAAACAAGTTCCAAATAAATAAATATTATCACCAGATGTCATCCTGTGGGATATACCCTCAGGAATTATATTTTCCCCTTGTAATGTGGAAAGTTGTTCAAAGCATGGTGGCTCCGTAAGTATTATGAGAAGTATATTCTTTCTTTTTAATGTGAAAGACAAAACATTCAATACATGATAGTATTTAGGTGCTTGACTGATAATATCTCCCTCCCATGTCCTTCTTACACACACATAGAAGAGTTTACTGAATAAAACATTTGTTTACGAAAACAAAGATCCAACGTAAAAGTCTCATGAAATGCATTTTAAAAAATAGAGTAGTTTTAAGAAAAATATGTTGCGTTTTTAAAGGTTTTAAATGTATTCCTGATTGTATGAACTATATTCTAACTGGTTCAAAAGCACTTTCACACCGACAAAGAGTTTCAGAAATATTAGTCAACTCTCATAATAACCCTTTACGGGAGAGAGTGAAGCTGAGAAATTAAGTGGTTTGCCCAAAGCACAGCCAGGATTAGACTCAGGCTTTCAGGCCCCAGGACCATGCTGCCTTTTATAAGTGTATGATTTATAAATTTGGTCTGCTTGATGCAAATTCAGGATCATGCCGCTTTTGTCATTATTGCCATGGAAAACTATTTTGAAAGCTAGTCCACCCAGTAAGAGTACGGCGAGTTTAACTGAACATCAAACTGCATGAAAAATGTGGGCCTTGAGTTGAATGTTCCAAGCAATTACTCATGTTCTCACAGTGAATGAGACTATGTCAATCTAGAAATAAATATTGCTTATACAGAAGGCCAATCTCAGCAAATATTTACCAAATGAATGGAACGGTGATGTCAATTCCAAGCTTCCTTCCCAAAAAAACTGTTAAAAGATGTTAACATCAACTCCTCTAGCCACAATTACATTCTTATTATATGGTAAACAATGCTTTCCACTAAATGTATTAGGACTGGTCTACACTATAAACCCTATATGGGTATAACTACATCAATCAAGGTTGTGAAAAATCCACATCTCTGAGTGATGTAGTTATACAGACCTAACCCCCCACATAGACAGCGCTATGTCAGTGGGAGAGCTTCTCCCACTGACATAGCTTCTGCCTCTTGGGGAGGTGGATTGACTACGCCGATGGAGAGCTATCTCCTGTCGGCTAAGAGCATCTTCATTAAAGTGCTACAGTGGCGCTGTTGCACCGATGTAGACTTGCCCTTAGTTTCCAGGACCATAAAGTACAAAGTAATTGTTGAATAACCGGTTACTTGCAGCTGGCAAATAGAAAAGGGCTGTTCCTCAAACATTTCTTAATTATGTTTGCAGACCATTTGTCAGAAAAAAGCCCTCACTTGGTAAAATATCTTCAAGAAGGCAGTCTTAACAGTGAATTTCTGTAACAAAGAGCTGGGAACTCAGTGAAGGGGAATCACTCCCAACACCCAGTGATTCACTCTGAGTGCACATGGATGAAGCATTCATTATTCTTGATCAAAAAATCCCAAACTAAAAAGTGGGTAAAATCATAATTCACTTCCTGAGAACTGGTATTATACAACCTTGAGAGCCACAAAGTTTTTCTACAATATTGCAAATTTTGACGAAAGATGAATTATCATCTGTTAGGCATTGGGGCCTTTCAGACATACAAAAGGTGTTAAAAGCCAAGAAAGATGGTCTCTGAATGCTCATTCCAAATATGAGCTCAGGACATTTGAACCAGTCTTATGATTGTTGAAGACCCTAGTCTTCCAACTCACAGAATTCCTCTCTTTTACCCACTAGTCTGCTTGGTGTCATAAAAATTGACAACTTATTCTCCACCTACCCACTTTTCTAAAAATGCTGCATAGCTTTGCTAGTAAATAATGGCTGCTGTGCTTCACCCCAGATGTAGCTATATTTCAGTATGCTAGTGGTGGGTGAGTAATGCATATTTGAATATAGCCAGAGAATACATGACTGTGTGGTAGAAAAGTTTTATGGGATGAGTTCCAGATCACATGCATTACCTGAGTGGCAAAGCCACAAATGCAGGTCACCCCAAACAAGTCCTGATAAAATCTTCATACCACACCTCATGTCACATATTTTTCCAGAAATACCATTTTAAATATGTTACGGGTACTAGTTTTCATATCCCTCCACATCTAAAACCAAATCCAACTGAATACTTGAAGGGAGAAAATGATTGTAATTTACAAGCATGAGACATCTCTGAAGCAGTTTTTCAGTGAACAATAATATTGCTATTAACTATCGAAAACGGGAAAGGGAGAGGAAAAGACTTCATTTTAAAGAACATCTGGATTTGGTCCCCATAATTCAGAAATTGAACATCAAGCCCCTCTGTTTGTTGTAGATTGTAAGGTCTTTGTGTTTACTGCTGTACAAATATATAGGAAAAGACAATCACTGCCCCAATGGGAAACAATGGGTCCTGACTGCGGCCCTGGAGTGATACTACAGTACAAAAACATGCGTCTGACAAAGTGGGTATTCACCCACAAAAGCTTATGCTCCAATACATCTATTAGTCTATAAGGTGCCACAGGACTCTTTGTTGCTTTTTACACTACAAACAATACATCATAATAATTAACAAACAAAAACAGCTGTATGAAAACTGCTCAGAGGTTTGGAATGTTAGACATAGTCTGAGGGAGAGGGATTAGTGGGCAACGTGCAGGTGTGGCAGTCACATGACAAATGCAATTTCTCATGGGACTCTGCAATTTATAAACATCACTATCTCCACTACATGCACACGGAGTCTATAAAGAGCTTTGAGTTCCATCAGGAGTTGCCAGTACATAAATGTATATTACTATGTATACATTTTTTAAACCTTCATTATTAAATATCCTTGCTGCTTATTTAGGAAACAAATCTGCATACTTTGCTACACACTGGCAATGACTTTGTATTAAAACATATGTAACAGAGGTAGATTTTTCCCCTAAAGGCACAAAAACTTCCTTTGTAATCTCCACACATACATAGGTAGAAATCTGTGGGGGGGTGGGGAAGAGAAAGGGGTTGTGGTGAAAATGAACTCTGGAAAGGTGAGGCATCTCCCACTGGAGGTGACATTAAAGAATCTAAATTCTCTGCACACTTAGATACTGTGCTTCCAACTCTGTCCTCGCCAAATATGAATGCTTGACATGCATGGCAGGATTCTCAGTTGGTGTCAATTGTCAGTCAAGTTATAACAACTGATGTCATTGGAGGATCTGGCTCCCTATAGTGCTCAGTGGGAATTGCATAGGTATATTAGAAGGCACACCTGCATTTTTGTATACACTTACCACTCTATAACTTGATCAATACCACAGCATGGATATTGCCTTTCAGGCAACTATAAAAAAAATATAATCCCATGCATTTTTTTAAAATAGCCTTAGAGGCAGAGTTTCAAATCCAAAATAACTCACCACCTTCCCGAGAGAAAAAGGAAGTTAAAACTTGATCATGTTTTAACTGTCAATGAGTCCTTTTATGTAACAAAACCAGAAAGAACAACATGCCAGCATTTAAGAAGATGAGCTGAAATTTAGCATCACAAAGACCCTCATTTAGAATAAAGGAGTAGACTGGATTCTTTCTTTCACGTGTCAGATGTTGTGGAAGATTTATTTTAAGTGCCAATTCATTTGATAATCACAGGGATAGCCCTGAGCATAATATACTCACTTGTTATTACTGTAAATGTTACATACCCATAGGTGTTCCACTGTACTGTAATTTGTACTGAAATGTACCATTACCTTAACAAAATCATACACATAGCTTTTCATTTCAATGTGAAAATGCTTGGCAATTGACTTTGAAATGACATGGAAATTATCCGCATGTAATGTGAGTGTCCACAAGTTAGTCTGTTCCAGGAATTGTCCGAATGTTGGGCAGGCGGCAATTTATTTATTTATGTTTGTTTGTTTGTTTGTTCATTTTTAGCACAGCAAACTGAGAATTAGGCACACAAATCCTGTTACTGGAAATAACAGATGCACTGTTACTTTCTTGGGCATTATCCCGGAAATGTAATAGCCCAGTAAGGGAAGCCACAACAATCTGTGTATCATATCCTGGCAAAGGCCCTTCTCTATGTTGGTTGAAAATACACTAGCAGTGATGGATAAAATTTTCAAAGCCACCGAAGTGACTTAGGATCGTAAACCCCATTGACTTTTAATGAGACTTGAGCTCCAAAAGACATAAGTCCCTCTTACAAATGGGACTTAAGTGCTTTTGAAAATTCGACCTGATATACCTTCAAGTTGTGGGGCCTGAGCCTACTACTGTGTGGTTATAGTGGTGGGAGTCAGGACCGCTGGGTTCCATTCTAATAACTACTACTGACTTCCTCTCTGATGAGCTACTTAAATGCACAAAGAACAGGAGTACTTGTGGCACCTTAGAGACTAACAAATTTATTTCAGCATAAGCTTTTGTGGGCTACAGCCCACTTCTTCGGCTGCATAGAAGGGAACACACAGAAAGAAGATATTTATACATACAGAGAACATGAAAAGGTGGAAGTAGCCATACTAACTGTAAGAGGCCAATCAATTGAGATGAGCTATCATCAGCAGGAGAAAAAAACCCTTTGAAGTGATAATCGAGAAGACCCATAGAAGGTGTGAGGATACTTAACATGGGGAAATAGATTCAATTAGTGTAATGACCCAAAAAGAACAGGAGTACTTGTGGCACCTTAATGACCCAACTATTCCCAGTCTCTGTTTAAGCCTAAATTAATTGTATCTAATTTGCATATTAATTCAAGTTCAGCAGTCTCTCTTTGGAGTCTGTTTTTGAAGTTTTTTTGTTGCAAAACTGCCACCTTCAAGTCTGTCACTGAGTGGTTAGAGAGGCTGAAGTGTTCTCCCACTGGTTTTTGAATGTTATGATTCCTGATGTCAGATTTGTGTCCATTTATTCTTTTGCATAGAGATTGTCCGGTTTGGCCAATGTATATCGCAGAGGGGCATTCCTGGCACAAGATGGCATATATCACATTGGTAGAAGTGCAGGTGAACGAACCCCTGATGGCATGGCTGATGTGATTAGGTCCTATGATGGTGTCACTTGAATAGATGTGGACAGAGTTGGCATTGGGCTTTGTTGCAAGGATAGGTTCCTGGGTTAGTGTTTATGTTGTATGGTGTGCGGTTGCTGGTGAGTATTTGCTTCAGGTTGGGAGGCTGTCTGTAAGCGAGGACTGGCCTGTCTCCCAAGATCTGTGACAGTAAGGGATCATCTTTCAGAATAGGTTGTAGATCTTTGATGATGCGCTGGAGAGGTTTTAGATAGGGGCTGAAGGTGATAGCTAGTGGCGTTCTGTTATTTTCTTTGTTGGGCCTGTCCTGTAGTAGGTGACCTCTGGGTACTCTTCTGGCTCTATCAATCTGTTTTTTCACTTCAGCAGGTGGGTATTGTAGTTTTAAGAATGCTTAATAGAGATCTTGTAGGTGTTTATCTCTGTCTGAGGGATTGGAGCAAATGCGGTTGTATCGTAGAGCTTGGCTGTAGACAATGGATCGTGTGGTGTGTCCTGGATGGAAGTTGGAGGCATGTAGGTAAGTGTAGCGGTCAGTAGGTTTCCGGTAAAGGGTGGTGTTTATGTAACCATCGCTTATTAGCACAGTAGTGTCTAGGAAATGGACCACTTGTGTGGATTGGTCTAGGCTGAGGTTGATGGTGGGATGGAAATTGTTAAAAATGCACAGTGCTTCAGTTTATCCATCTATTAAATGGGCTTAACCCGTACCCAGTGGGGGAGCCGTGAGCCCTATTTAAATGTCTATAAAGATGCTTTAAATTTTCCAATAAATGAAGCTATGTAAAGTGTCAGTGTAGGTGGCATGTATCACTCTGCAGCATGTTCAAAACTCACTACTGTGTGTAAGTATGTAACACCAACAGACCCCGGTTGGCGGTGGGCAGAATCAAACCTGGAATCTCTGAAGCTTAGATTCATAATCTCTAAATGGTCTTGGTGCCACTAGATCAGTGGTTCCCAAACTGGGGTTCATGAAATATTACAGGGGGTTCTCAGGAAAAAATTCCCTAAGGGCAGACAGAACTGTCCCTAGGCATCTTGGGCAGCACAGGGCCAGTAGCCCGGAGCCCCTGGACTTCCAAGAGCTAAGCAGATCAAAGCAAGCGTATCGATCACACTGAGGAGATTTAAACTTCAAGACTCCTTATAAGAAATGGAAAGGGAGGTGGATATTTTTTGATGTTTTTAAAATTAAATAGGCAGCTAGTATTGTTTTTAAAATTATTATGAAGAACAAGTTTAAGCTTTGTTGTAACATGCGTTGTTTGCCTGGACTGCTCAAGACCTGAATGCTTGTGTAGGAGGAACTCTTTGAGTTGGCTTCTTAAATACCTTCATGCTGTTTCACATCTGATACTCCTTGATGAAACATAGGAGCCTTGTCTTATAACAGGCTTATTCAAAGTGATACAAGCTACGAAAGTGAGACCTTGGAAGAGTGTTGCCGTTTTCATAATGTAATAAAAATACTGTAATGATAAATAATAATTAATAATGAATAGTGTGTAATAAACAGTGTCTCATAAAAACAAATTTTATATTACCAAGATCACTGCTTTTTAAATTTATATTCAGGTAAAGGAGAAAATCCCTGGAAATATTCAGTTTTTAGGAGGGGGTTCATGAGACTTGACATTTTAGCGAAAGGGGTTCACAGGTTCTTAAAGTTTGGGAACCACTGCACTAGATGGAACAGAGCACCACACCAAGCAGCTATGGGGCTAACAAGTGCAGTAGCAGATTTCTTTCCAATACACTATTAATTATATAGCACCATAAATACTTGCATGACACTTTATAAATATCTACACAAAGTCCGTGCCATTAGCATCTTAGACTCTACAGTGTTATTTAAATATACCATGCTGTAGCCAATACATATCAAAGCATAAGGAAGAGAAAGAGAGGAGACTTTCCTCAAAGATTAAAGGAAGTGCTCTTTTCTAGCTTTCTTCTTTGTAAAACTTTATCCTAATAAACTATTCATTTAATATTAGCTGCTTTAAAATAACCCTTTTGACTAGCTCTTTCTGAATCTGCATCATAGAGAGTCACCACCATATTCAGACATATGAATTAACCCATCAACAAATCTGAATGAATGAGCCCTGGTGGCACATTTGCTTTTGTAAGAAGGCAAGCAGGAAGTTTTACTAGGATGTCTGTACAGATTTCCAGATGGAAAAAAATGTGCTACTGCAGTGAAAATCACTTTCAGGGGACACAACCTTCCTTTTCGCTTGGCCGTCGATTCTGAATTCGACTACAGCAGCAACACAGAAACTATTCTTTCTTTTTTTTCTTTTTGGTTGTTTCAAACGGGCAGTAGAAACTATGAAAGCCTAAGTAAACTCTGACCATTAGATAACAGAGTCATTATTATACTGTAGGACTTCCTGAATGGCCAAGAAAAACAGACACAGCTCTTGTTCCCATCTGAAGGAAAGGAAACATAGAATGAGTGCTAACTAGTATGTAGGCTGCTTGCTCTTTGGCTGTGTGGTGGATGAGGTTTTGTTTGTTTGTTTGTGGGCGGGCGTAGGAACTCTCTATACAGCCGAAGCCAGGAAAATAAAAAGTAAGTTTCTATTGTGGGGCATAAAACCCACACATTTCACACATCATTCCTACTCAGCACACCAGCTGCTTCAACATTCCCCAGCTGCACTGCAATGCATTCCAGCCAGAGTGTTGCCAGCAGAGTCCTAGTAGTGCTGTGAAAGCAAAGAAAGGAAACCAACTACAACCGAGAGGCAGCCTTCATGCATTTGTGTAGAGTGGAGAACATAGTAAAAACAACAACAGCAAGAGCAGACGTTAGCACAGGAACATCTCTGGTTACAAAATTAACTGGGACAGAGGAATGGTGGGGAGAGGGGGGAAGGAAAATGGCTCTTGCTCAAGTGAACCTAAGATATTTCGTATCAGGTATTTAAACAACAAAATAAAAAACACTATGATGCAATTTCTTTTGCCCCAAAGGTTTTACAAGGAAACAACCAACTGATCAATACAAATGCTCTTTACATATTTCTGTCTTCCAATTTTTCAATGGCAAATAGGCTGTCTGCACAATGACATCACATTCATCTGGAATTTATAAAACAAGCCATCCCTGTGAAGTATATACTGTGTAAACAATTTGTGGACACTTTTGATTGTATATACGAGTTTCTTTATTAAATCTGTTAGGCTCATTAAGGGAAAGCCTAGACCAGTGGTGCACAATTACAATTGTCCAGGCTTCAGTAGTATGATTCCTGTCATGCTCTAAGCTCTCTGAAGGGCTCTCATGAAAACACCAACTTTTTTTTTTTTTTTTAATGGAAAAAGCATCCCCTTCCTCCCAGGGTTAACTCAACTCCACATAAGTGAGTGTGTGTATTTTAGGGTCTGAACCAATCCATTTTTCTCTCCCAAACCTTTTAAACCTGTCCTTTCCTCTCAATTTCCTCCTGGTCCATTTCTTATCTTGTCTACTGTAATCTTCACCTCGTTGGTCTCTCAGAATCTCATCTCAACTCCCTCAAGTCGATACAAAAAGCTACTGATGCTCCTAAGATCATCTTACTCTGTCACCTCTGACTAAATTACTTGCTTTTCCAAATACCTCCAATGGCTTCCTGGTCAAATTTGAACTTTACTCCCCTCTCCCGCACCATGCCTGATTTCTCTCTTATTTTCTCCTACTTACTGTCTTCTTTTCTAAGCCACTCACCTAAGAAGCTTCTGATATGCTTCTCCCACTCTTGTATCCTCTGAGCCCTCTTCCTTGATACCTCTTGCATTTGAGCTCCCTCTTCTTTTGCCTACTATGCCAAACAACAACCCCTTCATCACTCATATCCTCTCAAACACACACTTCTCTCCATGGGATTGCTGTCAATCTACCAGTGAAGAAACATCTCCTGTCTGACATTAGTTCGTTAGTGAGGGGTTGGTTATCTGGTGAATTATGCACATGAACTGTATTATTGGTCTAATCAGGACTCCTTGGGGCAGGGACCTTGCCACTTCCTCTGTCACAAGAACTGAACCATGAACCCACAGAGCTGAAAAGGCTGGCTGTCTAGAGAGAGGCTGTAACAAACTTGCATGCTCTGTGGATCAGGCACAGACATGGACACAAACACACATACTATCCAGTCAGTGGGTTACAATTAGCAAAGAAATGGGGTTGAATTTTCAAGTTCAAGCACATGCCTTCATTACACTGGCTTTTCCATCAAAGGAGAAAATGGGTTTTAAGAAGGGATTTGTGGAAGAGAGGTAAGATGTTCCAGGCACAGCAAGCAGCACAGAAAAAAGCATAGAAAAGAGAGTGAAGACTGAAACACGAGCCAATTGGTAAGAAGGATGGACTGACTGAAGAGTGTTTGGGCCTGTGTAGGAGGAACTAAGTAACTCTTAAAACCAGGTTTCTGGTGCAAATTCACCCTCATAATTCACTTTCCAGAAATACTCTCTAATATCCACATAAGGTTTGTTGTTTCATCAAACACTGCTGCCTCTAAATCACTAGAAGATTCAAAGGAAGTGAATACAAAAGGATATCAAATACAAGTGAAAGCAAATTCAGTGCTTTTATTTCAGAAAACATTCAACACAGAATATTCACCTAGTTCTAATCAATAAACCCATATTCCAATGGCAAAACAATCACTGCTAAATAAAACAAAACATTTCTAAGTTTGGAAATGTACACTACAGGGTCAGCTGTATATATGGGCTAAGTATATATGTACCCTGTACATACTCAATGCTAACTACCTCTTACTTTGAAAAGAATTCTGCAACATTTATCACTATCTTAAAATCTACTTAAAGTAAATTAGCATAATTTCTTCCAGAGTCTAAACTGTTTCCCCAAATTCCAGAATTCCCCCAAGGATTAAAAAGAAGTAAATTCAAGAGCCCTTATAACCACAGACAATCCCGTTAGTGACCGTTTAATCTTTTAGAAAGACTGTCATTAAATAAACACAAAAAGTTCATGCATTAAAAAGTCAGACACAGTTCATGCTTAAAAAATGGAAAAACAATTCTGAAAGCCTCTATAATGACAGACCGTAAGAAACATCAGGATGGCATTGGAAGTGATTTAAGGCCTGCCACAATCCTTCCGGGCTTTATTGGACAATTAAATAAATCATTCCTGCCGGTCAAAACACAAGGGGCTGGGGACGAATAGAACCTTATCAATGGGAAGCCCTAATGGAATCCATAACTGTTTCAATCTCAGTAAGTTTTGGATCAGGCCCTTGATATGGATGGATTAAGAATCTGCAGTTTAAGGCTTTGTACAGTATCTTCAATGAAACAGATGATAGGGCGTGGAATTGGGAAGGAAGAAAACAACCACCCTGGGGTACGGGTGAAAATACAATCTGTAGAATGCAACACCCACTGTGCTAAGTTACAGAGGGACATTCTTCCCCCAGACAGTTTAGTAATGGTACCCTGGTCACATGTACTGTTTGTTAAACTGCTTCTCTAAAGATACTGCTATCATAGAGGCAAATCCAAGACCTATGCAGCACTTCAATCCCTACTTTGAGTGCACTGTGCTGGCCCTCTGGACAGGCATGAATTTCACCCCAGGAGCTTATTTATCAAGTAAACTTTTCAAAAAGATCATTTTAATTAGCTGGATGTCCTCACTGAACTTATTGCTCAGGTAACTCCAGTGCATGCCTAACGTCCACTGAGCCTAAAGCAATGGTTCTGGCAGCATATTATAAAGGAACATAAGAACGGCCATACTGAGTCAGACCAATGGTCCATCTAGCCCAGTTTCCTGTCTCCATCAGCACCAGAGATTCAGGAGGAGTATATAGAACAGGGCAATTCTGGAGAGATCCACTCTTCCTCTCTTGGTTTTTGGCATTTAGAGAGTTATGTCCCTGACCATCTTGGCCAATAGCCAGAGATGAACCTATTCTCCATGAATGTATCTAGCTTTTTTTTTTTGAACTTTGTTATACTTTTGGCCATCACAACATCCTATGCCAATTAGTTCCATGGGTTAAAAAGTGTGTGTGTGTGTGTGTGTGTGTGTGTGTGTGTGTGTGTGTGTATTTCATTGGGTGACTCCTGGTATTTGTATTGTGGAAAATGGTAAATAACACTTCTCTATTCACTTTTTCCACACCATTCATTATTTTATAGACTTCTATAATATGCCCCCTTAATTGTCCCTTTTCTAAGTTTAACAGCCCTTATCTTTTTAGGCTATGTCTGCATTATCACTTAAGTCGGCAAAACTTATGTCATTCAGGGGTGTGACTATTCCACGCTCCAAGTGACATAAGTTACACCAGCATAAGCGCTAGTGAGTATGCACAGCACTGTGTCGATGGGAGAGCTTCTCCCACCGACATAGCTACTGTCACTCATTGGGGGTGGATTATGTCCATGAGAGAGCTCTCTCTTGTTGGCACAGAGCGGCTACATGAGAGATCTTACAGCAGCGCAGCTGCATCGGTACAGCTGTCCTACTGTATGCTCTCTAGTGTAGACATAGCTCTAGTCTCTCCTCATATGGAAGTTGTTCCATTATACCTTTGATCATCTTTGTTGCCCTTCTCTTCTCTGAACCTTTTCCTGACTGTCAAATGAATCTATCCATACACTTATTTAAATTAAAATAAGGTGACCCATGGTGACCTGTAATCTGTCTAACTCACTCCAGAGTTTGGAGGAAAAAAAACAACAACAAACCCCCAACCACAGATTCCTGATGTCTTACTGCATCTTCTAGTTGTTTTCAAGCTCAATTTCTATTAGACACCCTGCCCTCTCCAATGCTCCCTCCTCCCTGTAAGACATCAGCCAGATGTTCTATTTCACAAGATAAATAACACTCCACCTGGAGAATTCTAGAATATTAAGTTGGAAACTTTTTTTCCCCACCAAGTGGTATTACTTCTCCACTGTGGTTTAGTAACAAAATGTATGAAACACGAGTGGTAGTTATGTAAAACCTGGGGTCCATCAATATACTTCTTGTTGCCAAATCTTAAATTACAATTGGAAGGACTGTGGTTGGTTGCGATGGTTCTTGTCTCATAACCTAGACTGGGTTTCCCATCATCATACACTATGAATAGAGGAAAATGCCGATGAACTAGTAAAAGTATGGATTGTAATGTAGCAACAAAGTGCTTCACTCTGTTGTATTCAGTTTAAAAGGCAATTATTAATTATCTCTAGCAGTGCAGGTGGGAGCTAAAAAGGAGCTTTACAGCCTGCCTTGTTCATTTATTTATTCAAAATTGCATAACCCATTCTAAAGAAGAAAAAAGGCATTTAGGGTAAGGGATTTGTAGCGGGGTGGTCACCCGCTCCTGCTCTGAGTGGTTTAAAAACAGCCCCTGGAAAGGATGGGGGGGGGGGGGGAGAGAGAACACCCTGGGCTGATTGGGGGAAGTAGATGCAACTGGGCCACGCCCCAATCAGAGCCCAGCTGGCCCTATAAAGGCCAGGGCAGCCAGAAGCTCAGCAGTCTCTCTCTGAGTGCAGAGAGAGAAGAGCCTGGCTGCAGGGAACTAGAGCAGAGTACCTGAGACAGTGGAGCAGGGCTGGGGAAAGGCTGAGGAGCTGGGGAGCCCCAGGCTGCGGCCTAGCATTAGGCCAAGAGGTGCTGGGGGGGTTGCAGAGGGCAGCCCGGAGATAGGCCAAGGCAGCAGGCCCAAACCCAACCTTGCCTGTGATGAGTAGCTGATACTGCAGTCTGCCCCTGGGTGTGGGGCTAGATGGTGACTGACAGTAGCTGGATACTGAGGCGAGGTAGGGTTAGTGGGTGGGGTTCCCCTGGGAGGGGAGATCTAGTGTGTGGGTACTGCCAGGGCACAGCACCCAGAGCAAGGGGCACCGGGGTCCTGGGAGGGACATGGGGCCAGTGCAGAGGACAAGGCGGACCACCGCCCTGCAGAGGGCGCTCCAGAGGCTGGGTCGAGCTAATTCCCTGAGAGACCAGCAGGAGGTGCCGCAGGGTTGAGTCCGCTTGTGTTACAGGATTATTTATTAAATAACACAGAGCCAAATCCTGAGAAGTACCGAGCACCTGCACACCCCACTGATTTCACTGAGAGCTGTAAGTCTGCAGCATCCCTTAGGATTTGGCTCATACCTTGTAAAGCTGGGTAAAATATACACATATTTGTCTTGAGTTACCAAGGGTAACTAATAAAATATCTGTCTGTGCCAGTCCAAGGCTCTTGTTTAACTTTGCAAGAAAATGAGGAATGAGTGCTATGGGGTCAGGTTTCTTCTTTCTGGATGACAATTCATACTACAAAATTGCTGCACATTTAATTGTATTAAAAATTTCTGATCATAAGCCTCTTAGAAACATAGAAGATACAATACTTTCTTCAACCCAACTTTACCACTGTTGCAGGTGAGTGAAGAAGATGCTGTAGTTTAGCATCCTAGTAAGACCTCTAGCCATCTACGTAGAAGTGCAGCAGGTCCAATATACCATAAAGGTAGCCTGATGGGATTTATGTGCATAAGATGGAGCCTAATTCCCTTTTTGGGGGGAGGGGAGGGGAACGGAGGGGAGGTAGGGAGAGAAAAAAATCACCCTTCACACAAACTTCCATGACACAAAATTGTTCACCTTTCATTTGCAAAGGAAGAGTTCTGTTTTACATGTCCCATAAAAGAATATCTCAAACTATGTAACACTACCCAGAATGGAATGTCTTGTTGACAATGGACTTCTGTGAAAAGATTGTTTTTATGACTGCTAGTATGCTAGTTTGACAGTATGATATGTTATATACTTGTGCTCGCTCTGATTGTTTTGAATCAAGAGACCAAGGTTGGGCTGGCTTGCCCCCCTACCCCGAGAGAGTCAGAACTCAGGAGATGAGATTTGGATGTTTCAAATAGGTAAGTTGGTCTCAGGGACTCAACTCAGCCTAACTACAGCCTGTCAACTTCTCCATCTCTCTCTTACTCACAAACCCAAGTGAGGACATGGACGTTGAGAGTCAAGACTATATATTATTTATTTTTGAGAGCACATTACAGAGGAGCAGAGATTAGATTAATTAATATTTCCAAAGCACTTCTAGATCTGGTGGGAAGCATTATTAGTATTGACCTCCGGTATAGCTGCACAAAACCTCTACCATTCCTCAACAGTTACAAAAATCATCTCAGGCCAGGTCTATAGTACAGTGTTAGATCAACATAAGGCAGCCTATGTTGACCCAACTCTGAAAGTGTTTACATGACAGGGTTGCTCCCTCCAATGTAAGTCCCCCATTATTCTGACCTATAACTCCACCTCCACGAGAGGCATAGCGCTTAGGTCAATGTCGTTAAGGTGACACAGCGTCTGTGTAGATACTGCGTTACTTACACTGCCTATGAGCTCCACTGCTGGGTGCTCACAGCCTGGGCTGTTGGCTCCATGAGGAGCTGACAGCCCAGGCTGGGGGTGCTGCACAGAGAGCCGACAGCCAGAGCTGTGGGCACCTGGGTGCGGGGCTTCAGCTGTGAGCCCTGTGCAGGGCTGACAGCTCAGGCTGTCAACATCCACTCCATCACCACTGCCCCACTTAAGTCGGTGCAAGTGCTCCTGGTGAGGACGCACAGCACCAGCAGAAGGAGAGTACTGTGGACATGAAAAACCACAGTAATTACTGTGGTGGCTCTATGTTGACCTAACATAGGTTGACTTAATTGTGTAGTGTAGACAAGGCCTCAATGATGTGCCCAAGTTGCTGGCCTGGAAGCCATCAACCTGCTGCTGGTGCTTTGACAAAATGGAACTAATGACAAAAGCCTTAATTCCAGCTGGTTTTTAAGCACACTCAGCCAAAAAAAGTTATATGTTGCAGGTGCACCACACAAAAAATGTAAGCATAATTTACCAATGTATGATAGCAATAGAAAAATGTAAACTGCAAACAAATGAAAATGCCTGAAAGGGTTGGGAACAAATCAAACCATGGATCCTATTTAACAAAACAGAACTTGTGTTGGTGAGTTTTCATCATTACCCCGGGTTTTCTTAGTAAAAAAAAAAAAGAAGAAAAAAAAATGTGATGATAAGGCGGCTGGATCAAATCAAACACATTTGAATTATGTGTTCCAATTATTAACTGCATTATGACAAAAGCATCATTTGTTTAAAAAATAGTTGTATTTAACTACAGCTCTGAAGTGTTTGAAGTATTAATAGCTGTCTGTGTTGCTTGTTCCTACATGCTTACATGCTTTTCAAAATGCATTTGGTAAAACCATGTTCCATCTGTTTTCCCACACTCCATCAACACATGCAACAAAATTAGCAGGCATTACCGACCGTAGGGCTGTATTTTATTCAGAACTTTCTGTTTGCATACCAGGAATCCAATGCTAATTCAACATGGTTGGTGGGCATTAAAGCTACAAAGGACAGAGCAGGGAGGGAAGAAAGGGCATCTACAGCAACCATTACCATGCAGCAGTAGATGAACAAGTGTACACACACACAAAAAGGGATTTCTTTGAAGCTTGTTGGTGTCCAAATGTCTCCCATAATTTAAGCTTCAACTTTTTAGCCTATGACATTATTACATCCAGAGGACTGGATGCCCTATCCATGTGTATTGAGAACATCCTTTTTCATGTGAATTTTTAAAAAATTCTACCTAAACCTTTTAAATTCTTCCCCTCCAAAAAGTTCTTTAGAAAAATCCACCCGAGTTTACAAGAAAACCAAATGCGCATAAAATTTTAAACAGCTGTATGATTTATTTTTAGTGGGGGTGGGCAATTAATAAACCAGGATTGTCATTCAGGCATTGAATGAACTGGGAGTTATCCCAAGGCAAATGCTGAAAGCATTTTTACGTGGAGGAGGGAAGCAGACTCCACAAAGATCAGTCTCTTTAGGGAAACAATTCCCTCCCATTTTGCTTTTCTGACAGAAAACAATTTTAAAAACACATTAGGGGCAAAATACATAGTTGTCTCACAACTCTGTTTGCTAATGTATTTAACCTAAAATATTTATTATCTTTGCTACATATTAATGTAGATGAGCTTCTGAAATTGTAACTTTAGAGACAAACATATATATTCAAAAGATACTTCAAAATACACCCACACACATAGATATGTTTCTGCCAATCCAACTTGGGCTGATATATACATTCATTATTAAACACATACTCAGTAGGTACCTGTATGATAAGTTCTGTCCCCCATCAAATTATCACCAGCAAACTCTTTAAACTTCTTTGAGGGCAACAAATTCCTCCATTCAATAGATAGGAGGAGTTCAAAAGTTTAATATGAGTAGAAGCTAGATCTAAATAAAACATTTTCCAATATAAATTTGTACCACAATTAGGGGGACCACCTTTTCAAAATGCAAAAACGGAACACATGCAGGAGCCCTGTCCCCCCTCCGTAGCCCCGCCCCCTGGCCAAACCAGAAGCAGAAGCCGGGCAGTAGTAAGAGCTGCCCAGGGTGCCTGGGCCACTGTGGGGAACCCCAGCCCCTCTACCTGCTCTTGGCAGGGGTGCCCAAGAGCAGCCCCAGGCCCGTGTTCCCACCCCCTGGCATGCGCCACCCGGCGCAGGTGGAAGGTCCGGGACTCCGAGGCTCCCCACAGTGGCCCGGGCTCCCTGGGCAGTTCTTAATACTGCCCAGCTCTCGCTTCTGGACTAGCCAGGTACAGGACCTCAGTGGGAAGAGGAGGAGCAGGGAGCAGGGCCTGGGGGTGAGGGGGAGCTAAGGTCCACCTGAGCCCCTCTCACCAGGAAGAAGCTGGCGCCACCTCTGAGCCTCGAGCAGGTGCAGAGCGGCACCGCAGGGAATCCGGGACAAATGCCATCCTGGAGTCATTCAGGACTGGAACTTGAAATGTACATTTCAGGACTGTTCTGCGCAATTAGGGAGAGGTGGTCACCATAACCACAAAATCAGGAAGATCCTGGGCCATAACATACTAAATTCTAACTTGTACAACCTTTTGTACTTAAGGAGTGGAGGTCATTTTTAAAAACATTGGTCCCAATTCTCTATTATTCTAGTTTTATGCCCGTGTTACTACATTGACTTCAAGGGAGCTACACTGATGCAATACTGGAGTAACAGCGCCAGTCTTGAGATCCTTACTCAGTTTTTATTTGGGCCTTACTAAGGGAAATTTCCATTGACTATTAAAACAGAAAATATGTGCTAAGATCTCAATATCTGGCTCCAAGGGTGAAACCCTGGCTCCACTGAAGTCCATGGCAAGTCCCATGGACGTCAGTATTTCACCCAAAGCCTTTATGAAGGTTAACAACAAACAGAGATAGCTAGCCATTACCCAGCCAAATGCATCAAACTAAAAATGGTGTTCATTCAATATTTTTATGTATAAATGGCATCTATTCTTGCACTTACCAGATAATAATTTGAAACAAGCAATATTGCATGCAGTTGAAGGTTCAATGTTATGGGGATTTTTGGTTGATCTTGTTCTGGGGGTTTTGTTTGTTTGTTTGTTTGTTTTTGTTTTTTTAGGAGAGCTCTTCCTTATGTGACAAAGTTTACGGAGCTCTTAATAGCTTCAAATACCACAGGAAGAGCTCTAGAGAGGGGAAGCTGCATGAAAATAAAACTCAGAATTCAAGTAAACATGGTCTACTGCAAAAAGTGAAAGCAATCACCAGATCCACCGTAGTGTATGCGCTTAGCAGCACAGAAGTGCCTACTCAACCATCTCGGCGTTTATATGGTGTCGCTATGATTTTTTCATTAATTTTTATGCATTCTAAGTCATTACCATCAAAAAGCTCTCTGTGTACACTCATAAAAAGTGAGAGTGTGAGGAAACTATATAAACATGGAAGACTGTTAGAGCTCTTTGTGCAGCTAGTCTACTGCTCATGGGCTGAAGTGAAGCAAGTACCTTTCAGTACTGTGCTTCACATTCACAAAGGAAGTTTTCTTTGAACCATCATGGAAGTGAATAGTACAAGTAGGACCATCAATGTGAAGGGTGACAAAACATATTGAGGAAGTAGGGAAAACTCTATACTAAAAACAAAAACAAAAAAAAGACTATTTAAGAAAAACAAATAGAGAAAAGATGGGTTATTGTTCTCAACATTAGAGTTCATTTAATTCAAATACCACATCATGTCAATGTTCTTAGTTTATTTTGGCTTGAAATACATGACATTCTTAAAAATAGATGGATTTTTCTATCCGTGTTCACCTCATGCCCACAATGTAATATTTTATAAGGCTCACCCATTGCCATGATATTCAAGTGCCCATTTTGGTGTAAATGGTCTTGCCCAGCATCACATAGGACGCCTGTGGTTGAACCCAGGTCTCCTTATTCACAATTAGCTCCCTTAATTACAAAATCAATATAGCGAATATCTAGGAGAGGATGGTGTTGATCTATTAATCCATGGGTTATGGGGACAGCATGTTTGAACTGCATCAGTCTTCTGTTTGTCTATAAGCTAAGGGCTTTGCAAGTATTTGGAAACTGAACCAGGGAGAAGAATGGAAGGAGAGCCAGAAACTAGAATTTAGTTAAATTTATCAACTTTTCTATGTCCTTACCTCTTAATTAAAAATGATGTAACCATTTCTAAATTTCTGGAATAGAGTAATTTATTGACTAAAACCTGGTCTGTCACCCATCTAGGACCACCTTGACAAATAACACTGAACACTAGCCTGGTGTAGCTTGCCAGCACAGTGTTGCAGTTTCATTTTGCTTTTCAAATTAGAAGTGATGGGGAGGTTAGAAAAAGCCATGACTTATCCACAATGTGGAATAGTTCTGTGCTCAAGCCCTTTCTCCTTTCAATATATTTTCAATTGTGAATTAATTTTATTTTAAACGCCTCAGCAGAGTGAAACAGATTCTGAAAAAATAGCTTTCTGGACTAGATCCTTGGCTCCACTGAACTCAATAGAACTATGCTGATTTACCACAGCTAAGGATCTAACCACCAATCCTTAAAAGGATCTGGAAGGTGACCCTATACACTTGTGTGCTGAAAGATGTTAATCTGAATTTTGCGGAAAGGTTTTGCTGTCTGACATTTGCCTCTTTAAGAAAAGAAAGAAAAGGCCTGCTAGTACTGAAAGGACACTGCACATAAGCAGGTATCAGTAACATACACAATACGGTAAAAGTGTAAGGAAATTGGAAGGAATAAAACTATTGCTCGGCCTAAACAACATTCCTTCATACCAGAGCATGAATAATGTCAAATAATACAAGCAAGGAAAATATGCACATCATCCTCATCATTTGTTCATTTTCCTCCTCTAGCCTCTTCCAACCCACCATGGAAGTCAAACATGAAGCTATTTTGGTGTTTTAAGAAAGAATTTTGGGTCTAAAATGAAGCACATCCCTCGTAAAAATGACATTTGAGCCATATGAATAAAATATGCCGAAGTGGTCCCATGGAGACTGTGCTATAGAACAATCTGCCATAAACATGCCATCCTATATATAGCAGACACCTTTTTAAAGTGTGTAATTTGCCTTTAACTAACTTAACTGCCGTGTTCCCTAGCTAGTGTCTATGCTAAATACAGGAATTACTGCAGATACCATAGTAATCATGTTATCAAAGGCAAATGGAGTAGTTTTAGGCAACCACTACAAATAGGACTAACAAAAATATCCCAATTACAAAGGATGTTCCTAATAAGAAGAACTTTTTCCACAGGCCAGCCATTTAACATCAAAAGCTGTTGCAATATATGTTTTTAAAATTGTTTTTAAATTGCACAGATGTAAGTATATCTATCATTCAGCTTTCGCTCACTGATTAAGCTTTTAAAGGGCATCCAAAGTCTAATTCCTAGGACATATCTTATGTTTATGCAGGACCACCATGGTGCAGATGCATTTGATGTACTGTAGATTTAAGCAACTGCTATTATGCAATTACATTGTAGTGGTCATAATTTCTTATACCATGCTCTTGTGGGTATAAAAAAAAAATCTCTTTATAATTAATTGGAACTTTAAGCTACTCTTTTTCTGTAAGTAGGTCATAGAATACCAGGAAACTCAAATCCCTCCGTCCAGCAATAGTGTAAATGTAGCAGTTCTGCCAAAGACAGCACTGAGAAAAAATATAATTTCTTACATCCTGCTCTGCTTGTTTTATTGGTTTGCTCCACTTTGTAATCTAATGCTCCATGCATGTACAGAGAGAGAAGGAAAGAAAGAGAAAGACAAAGAGAAAAAGAAAAAATGTATGTATGCATACACACATATGCATGGGGGACAGGCAGTGTTTGCAAATGGAATGAATAAGTCCAGCTATTTCCATCAATCCTTTACTGCATAGTAGTTTTGCACCCTATCATTAATATCCTGATCCTGAAAGGTGCCAAATGCTATCAACTCCTGCTGATTTCAGGTGGAATTTACTGTGTTTAACTCCCCACAGAAGTCACTCAGCACACGGAAGGACTGGGCACTCACTCTTTAAAACAGTTATTTTCCTAAATAATGGTTTACAATAAAATATATAGGCTTCTCATTTACTGTTTCTATTTCCTCTTCCATTCACTCTCAATGTGTCATACACTGTACTCTATAAATATTTCAAATAAAGGGCCAGGTACTTCAACTCACTTAACCAATCACCCCCTCTCATAGATACTATAAGAAATATTCTTCTGTGAATGGTCATGCATAACTCCCACTAAAGCTCAATGGAGTTATACATATCTCAGAGGACAGCAGACTCCTGAATATGCTTTTATAAATTTCTCACTTGGGATATATACGTCTGTCTCCCTGTTTAGAATTGGGAAACTCACTGGCTTAAGTATTAGGGTTTTTCCCCCCTTTAACTTTTGCAATTCATCAGATCTCTGTAATTAAACCAAATGGGAAATTTTCCAGCTTCCTAGCAGCTTTTTGTTAATCCATGAGAGAACAGTTTTCTTGTATGTTTCTTTTAGCTTTTCCTAAGATCATCCCAGTTTTTCAGTATGAACAGCTGCTCCAAGGTTACCTCAGGTCAGCTTGGGTAGGAAGCAAACATTTCCCCTATCATTTAATTAGAAACAGCATAGCCACACTCAGCAAAATGTGAAAGAGAAAAAAGCTGCTATGCTAATCAATATGTTTTCACTTATAAAAGTTACAATTCTACATCTCAAGTATGTCTTCTCCTTGTGAATTACACGGCAAAGAATGTTGAAGAGAGGAGAAAAATCTCCCTGAGAACAGTGCACAAAATTCTTGGTTGCATAGCTTTTAAAATATTAGGCAACATCAAGATGATTGAAATACATTGCTTTTATTATCCTTATTTACAGAGTCTATAAGCAGTTAGCACTGGCACGTCCAAAATATTATCTAGTTTAAGAACACTGCATTTCTTTTTAAACTATTCCCTTGAACATAAAAACCTGCCTTTTCCCACATTCGCCCAACCCATACTGCCCCCTCATTCCAAAATGAAGTATGAATTACAGACACAGACTATTCTACTGAGTCATTGACAATTAAAAGCACTGGGTTTCCTTGAGATTCTAGGTCCATGTTTACACATGATAATATACAGCACTCATGTCCTATATTTCCCTTTTATCCTCCTCCTTGTAAGGAGGCAGTGAAAAAAATATATATAGTGCAACCTGCCCTAAGTGACTCTCCCAGGGAATACCAAACACTAGTCACTTAGTACAGGTGCTCTTTAGAGGTTGAAGTAAATAGTATTATAGCACTGGAAAGTGGTTGACTTAGAAAGGAGTTCCTTTATTAAGTTTCTCTCTGTACAAGAATCCAGCTCTCCAAAGTTTAAAAAAACCCCAAATAACACAAGATTGTTAATGTTTCAACTTCCTGCCTGCTTTCAAGAACAAAACAGACAGAGTGGAGGTACTGTGTGATGTGCACACACATGACCACAAATGAAAGCAAGCCTGGTAGATCTAATTTTAGAGTTGTTGATCTAGACAGCATCCATTTCTGTTCCTCAAAACCTTGACTCTAACTACATAAAAGCTTATTCTCTTGGTTCAGGTGTGCAACACCAATTAATATCACTGGGATAGCTGAACATATAGTATGAAAGTGGGAACAGACTCTGCAAGCAAACAACTTAAAACAATATTTATTTTGAATATTCACCATACTCGAGATGCCCGTTGTGATGGTGGCAATGTCCACTAGGAGTTAGACTGAAGCCACCAAGGAGCCATCAAATGGTAATAATTTTTGATCACTATTGAACTGGGCCTGGTTTGAATCAATGGCTAAGAAGTGAAAGGCTTTGGTCTAAATTCTGTCTCAACGTATGAACAGACAAATTCTATTGAAGTCAATAGGATCTGGGCTAGGTATTTGGGGCAGAATCTGATCCTTTATATCCTATGAGTTCCCATCACTTCTTTTCTCCAAAGCACCAGTCTACTTCATACAAACAAGCAAATCACAGACGCCAAAGTAAATACTGTTTTTGCAGACTATTTGAACAAGTCATAGATCTTACTCGCTATATTTTTGTCACATTAATTATGTTCATTTTCTTTGCATTACCACACTGGGAAAACACACACTGTAAAAATCTCATTATTTGCTACATCGTAACATTAATGGCTTGAAAAGGTTTTTGAAATCTTTTGCTTCAGACAACACAGATAATGTACAGGAATAGTAGATCCCTGTTGTCAAACAAGAGCAATACTATCTCAATGTGCTGTTCATTCATAATCCAATAGAGACAAGAGAATTATTCAGTTACAGTTCCATTAAGGATGAAAAGAACAATGAAACAAAGTAACACAGAAGGACATTTTGAGTTTAATTGGGATTAGCACGTACTGTGTTTACCAGTCTTTTGAAGAGGACAGTGCAGAGGCATGTTAGACTATAGCCATTTGAAAGTGATAGTGCCTAATTTAATGGTCTTTTCAGATCAGCAAGCACCACTTTAGAAAGTTGATTTGCATGGATTTTAGCACAATCCTATTTACTTATGCTCAACCATACGGAAAAAATAAGTTTTCCATTCCAAAGTACATTTGTAGCATTCAGAGTTCCAGGGGGAATACAGCTGTAGTGTTTCATATCAGCTCTGCAAGCACAGCATGTAGTGTTCTCCTTAATACAGTTTTAATTTGGATGGCAGGCAAGGTACTTTGTATATAGGGGAAAACTAGCTTTTGAGAGGACCACAAAATTAAAATAAAGATGAATTATCTATCCTAGGTAACATGCTGTACATAACTGACAAATTCAGATGGAAGGCTAATTGGACGGGAGGTATAATCTAATCAAATACAATGCAAGTTTGGACCAGTGGTACAGTATTTTAAAAAGAGAGCTCAATTAACATTTTCATTTGCAGAACCAAATGGAAATGTTAATTGATCGCTCCTTTAATGCTTATTTAATACTGTGACAACAGCTTTGCAATATAAAACCTCTGACACAGTGTTTACATTACTAAACAGATTTTGTGAAGCAGAAATTCATTACACAATGTTTGTCAAAGGACACAATAAAAGGTAAAAGAAATTATGCAAAATGACCGTTGCTAGTACAGGGGGCACAAACGCTGAAAAGGCTGTTAACTAATGGGGATATAGACTGAAAGCTGTAGGACCAAAGATTAAATTATTTACATTTAATATGACTACAGCTACCTGTGGTGGTATCTTAAACAGCTAGGTGCAAAATTTTCAAACTAAGGTGATTGACGTTCGATACCAAATCCCCCAAATTTAGGCCTATCTGGCAGAGTTGGAAGTGTTTTTCCCTGTACTCCTGCTATAACTTGCCATATTACTTAGTTCACTGTGAATTCAATCATAGATCTTAGTAAAAAAGGCTGACACAGATGAGTAAGAGCATGGCTAATATATTTCAGAGGTCCTTTGTTCCACTCCATTACATGACTAGTGAGTGGTACAAAGCAGCAGGAATTGTGACACAAATGACTCTAATCCTTTGAGAAGAGGTCTGGAGGGAAAGAACCAAAGCACCATACTCTCCTGATTGCTCCCAAGCCATGGGAATCCTTCTGTGACTACTTCAGGTTTTGAGGGATGCATGGGTTTTCAAGAGGTGCCAGCAGGAATAAGAAGGTTTGAAGCTGGGCCGGCTGCTTGCCCAGGGCTGTCCATTGCATGCTCACCTCAGAACCCCACAGAATTTCAGGAGGGAGTTAATGCTACTAAAAGCCATGGCTTTTCCTGCAGTCTCTCTCAGGAGGAGGGCATCCAGTGGCAGCATGCCTTCCAGAGACAGCTGTGCACCATAGGGGAGTGGGAGACTTCTATGCAGAAAAAAAACAAAGAGAGTTCTTTGTGGGGCTAGCCCAGGGTAGGGTTGCCAACCCTCCAGGATTGTCCGGGAGTACCCAGGAATTAAAGATTAATCTTTAATTAAAGATTATGTCTTGTGATGAAATCTCCAGGAGTTCATCCAACCAAAGTTGGCAACCCTAGCCCAGGGTCCACGTCAGCGTTCTCTGAGCTCCAAGATGTTCAGGATTCATCAAGTTCAACAGCTGTATCCTTGTCCCTGTCCCACACTGCTAAGGGGAGGAGCAGAGGTGAACTTAGTGAATGTTAAAGGAGAGTTTCCTGAGCAAGTTCCCCTATTGGGTCAGTTAATCTATAGGGGGGTAGCATATAACCCTAAATACACACAGGCTAGGTAAAGGAAGGCGGGTTGGTTGGCTTGTTTTACGGTTATATTTTTGTTCTTCAATCACTTCTATTTGAATAGTTTATAAGAACCCTAACACTTTGGCATCTAATTTGAATCCAACTTCAAAGAGGAATAGGTGATTGTTTTTAGTACTCAGAGTGAATTTTCTTCTATTGTATTTTTGTTTCCATTGTGCCCTGCAGTGATAGTGTGAATAGGTTGTACCTGTCACCTCTTCAAGTGCAAAGCTTTGTTTGTATGGGGTGGGCGTGGAGGGGAATGCTGCTTTATTACAAATCCACTTTATACTAAAGCTAGCCGCTACTTTTATTTGTGTGAAGAAAGTTTGATGAGGTCATCCTGTAAGTACTAGTAGCTGATTTTATTATTTGTATTTCAGTAGCTCTGAGAAACCCCAATTAGGGACCCATTTTGCTAGGTGCCATACAACAGGGGTTCTCAAACTGGGGGTCGGGACCCCTCAGGGGGTCGTGAGGTTATTACATGGGGGGGGGGTTGCGAGCTGCCAGCTTCCACCCCAAACCCCGCTTTTCCTCCAGCTTTTATAATGGTATTAAATATATTTTAAAGTGTTTTTAATTTATGGGGGTGGGGGTGCACACAGAGGCTTGCTATGTGAAAGGGGTCACCAGTACAAAACCTTGAGAACCACTGCCACACACTCATGTAATAAAGACAGTCCCTGCTCCAAAGACTTACAATAATTCACATTCTGCTAACTAGCTCACTAAATAGATACCCATGAGCCACATTATGTGCTGACTTACACCTGGTTCAACCTCGCTGATATCAAAGGGATTACAGGTGATGTAAAACAGGAGAGAATGTGACCCTTACCTTTATTTGGAGAAGGATACAGAGGAGGCTGACAACAGAGTCTGTATGGCAAAAGATAACCAAGATAAAGATAACTTCAAGAGAAGAAGCTTTTGCTTAGCTTGAGCACCAGAGGGATTCAGGATGAAACCCCAGAAACCAGACAGTACTCTGCTAACCTGGAAAGTGTTTAGTGGGTTTCCATGCTGAGTGGAACCACATGATATCTTACTGACTGTCACATAAAGGAATTCAGCTGTAAAACAGTGTCATTCACCAATGTCACTGCAGTGGTAAATACAGAGCGGAAAGCAAGAAAAACAACATCAAAGGGGTTTTAGGCTTACTATGTAATTGGCAACACAGTCAGGACCAAAATGTGGCTCACTGGCTAAACATGGCCTTCCAGCACTCCTGAGGTGGTCCGGACACAGCATTCAACACTGCAGCATAATTCTGCATGTGTCCTACATTCCTCCAGAATCCAGGAGTGTTAGCATGCTCTAAGATTCTTCTACCTGTTATCACAGGATTAACAGGAACAGAAAGAGCAGGATGAGCCTAGCACAAAGAGACACAATTGAGAGTTTTTGTTTGCACCAAAATGGAATGTAAGATAAGAATAACCCTGGGCAAGAGAAAGTCTCATTCTGCAGCCCTAACACTAGATCGCTCTTACTTCACTCCCAAGATGCTCTAAGTCAATGTTTCTCAACCTTTTTAATACCAGGGATTGGCTTGCTGCCTTCCAAAACTGTGTCAAGGAGATCTCAGGAACCGACGACGGTCCATGGACCTGTCATTGAGAAACACTGTTCTAAACCATACCATGGCTGGAACTGGCAAAAAAAAAAAAAATAAATCGGGGGACCCCCTAATGATCCCCTTCCTCTAATATGTTCAGTTTCTTTTGGGAGTAAAAGAGAACCTGGGCCTATATCTTACATTCATATATTATGCTTTAGTTTTAGAAGGAACAGTAAAAAGGACTTCAGAAGACATCAAGAGAATCTGAATACAGGCGATATTTAATGAATTATTAGTAATACCACTAATTATTAGTTACACTGAGGCTATCTTTCAGGAGCTATGGTGAGACAATAGAGGAATGTACTAAGCCTATAACAATACAGCATACAGATTTAGAGCCCAAATTTGTGGTTTGCTACTTGTCTGCTTGGTACTACCAGGAGGAATGACAAAAATTTTGCCTCCAATAGAGCTCCACAGTACACCCTTCTATTCCTAATCCAGCTATAATTAAATATATTTAACATGGGAAAATTTCAACTCAAGATAGCTTATTAAAAGAAACTTTCACCTACTATATGAATTAGAGAAACATTCTGAAAGCATACATAGACATTATTAACACAGAGCTGGGTGAAAGTTATGAAAAAATATTACATTTTTGTTTAAATAAAAACTGCAGGACTGCCAACCCCATGTGTTTAAAAATCAGAGGGGAGGTACCCAGAAATGATGACATGTATGTATACCAAATATCATGAGCTATCAACACTGAAATTGACAATGAACTTAAACAGTATTCACAACCTTTTATTCAGGTTTTAGAAATATTTGTTTGAGAAAATTTTAGTTCACAGGAAAGATGAGGGGGGGAAATTGTCATGAATACTTGTGCAAATATATATTTACATGAGTAAATATGTTGAAAGTGTTTGTGCTACCATCTTGAAAATTCTTTGCGGACTGGGAGCCATCCAATCAGGGAACAGAGAAAATAGCATGCGACTTCAGTAACTAATCACATAGCATGAAGAGAATATACTCCATAAGATAAGCATGGAGAATAGCTCATAATCAATCCATATTACTTTGAATAGTGAAACAACTAGTAAAATTCACTCCAAAAGCACAAACAAAAGAAAAAATGAGAATAGTGAAAAATAAATCACATTGTTTCTTAAATGTGTTCTAATGATTCCCCCTTTATGTCACTCAGATACCCTGTTTCCCCGAAAATAAGACATCCTCCAAAAATAAGGCCTACTTACAGTTTTGCCTCTCGTTGTAATATAAGGCATCCCCCCGATAATAAGACCTCCCCGATAATAAGGCAAAAAAATGTGTACCGTATTCTTCTTCATTGAAAAATAAGACATCCCCTGAAAATAAGACCTAGCGCATCTTTGGGAGCAAAAATTAATATAAGACACTGTCTTATTTTCGGGGAAACAGGGTAGTGAGGTAACATTCACAGGCCTGAATAATACACCAGCACTGGCACAAACTCACCTGCAGTTATCTGGCATGGAGATGCTCTTTATAATGCCACTAATTAGAAGAACTACTGACAGGACAGGGTTGATAGTATTCTCTGTCCATTGCACTAATGTTAACAATAATCCTTCATTGCTGATTCAGTGGCTAAATCAGCGCCACTGCTTTCACTTTCTTCCCAAATGCTGAATCACTGTTGAATTCTTGCCTCTCTCCTTTTGCATCCTATGGGGGAAAGATTGGTTAGGCTAGAAATTGATGTGCACAGATGGAACCAGCAGCTGCAAGTGACTGCTTTCTTTTCATGAAGACTAGCTCATGCCTTTTTTTTTTTTTAATTAATTGTTAAGACTAAGAGGAAGAAGTAGTAGCCATTCCATTTTCTCATGGTAAATAGTATTACTAATTTTCTCAGTTTGAAATTCAGCCCTGATACCTGCCTGTTTCTCAGAAGATGCTGGACAGCTCCCCAGTCACACAGAACATTTCAGAACAACAGTAGCAGAGAAGGTAGCACACCTTTCAGGTTTGCTGGATATTACAAAAACCTGTGGAATATTAAATGTAGTGATTGAGATAAATACTATCTTTTGAGATTATTCTGATTATCTATAATGGAAGTCGGCACAACATCCAGAGTAACTGGCCTGAACTCAAAAGGATATACAGACAAGGGTGTTGCTCTAGATTTGCACATATATAATCAAGAGCAGAACATGGTCCCTAGCATGAATTATTGGCATAGGTCTTCCAAAACCATGCACATTTTAGATTAGCTACATAGTAATCCTACTGAAAATCTGCATAATTACAGTGGGATGATTGTCTCCCAACATCAGTTTCAAAAACTCTTGTTCCAACTGTAAACTTATATTACTCTCTCCCAGTTGGAAATCAGTCTGATGACAAAATAAAACATCTTTAAAAAGAGGATGCACCTCACTTATGAAGAGTGGGCTCTCACAGGAAAGTAGCAGAAAGGGCCTTGCTGAGCCTGAGTTGCCCAACAAAGCTGTTCTCAAAATATACAAACAGAACATGAAACTTGTGTTAACAAGACAGCCCTTTCACTGACCTTACAAAAAACATTACATTTGATGAGCAAGGTTATGATGGCTTCTTTAAGGAGATGATCAACTGGCCTGTCACAAGAATAAAGAGATAACACTAAAAGTCCAAGTATACTTGATCAAACTACAGATTAGACAGTCACTCAGTTCTGGAACCTGGGGAGGGTGGCCTGACCTAGTCCATTCCCCTCTGACCACAATCTCCATTGCTTTGTTTACTTACATGTGTAAAGCATTCCTTAGTAGCTAACCATTGCCTTGATCATTTTGTTGTCACTGGTACTGAATGTTATAAGAGTCACATCTCTCATAGGGTGACCATCTTCAGTACGTTTCTGTGACTGTAGGGCCATATCCTGATTTGTTTACATTATATTGTACTGAAATAAAAAACAAAGGAACTTGAGAAAATAAAACTACTTTCCACTTCGATTCTTTCGGTTTGCTCTGCAAAATTTATATTCCTCAATTAATTTGCACCACCCAGAAGAAGGGATGGGGCAGGATGGGAAAGCAGAAGTAATTCACAGTGCCAGAATAGCTCCTCTGCTTTCTGTTGGGACAAACAGTTCATTCATTAACTGAGGTTTGTAAAGCTCTTCTACTAATTTTAATATTATTCGATAGAGACAGTTATGCTGGTGACCTGATGAAAGACTTCTGAGTGTAGATTATGCCCATCTGTCTTTCTATTTCCAGGTCTGTCATGGTAAATGATAGAACTACAAATAGAAGTGTAACAGGGAAGAGAGTTGAAAAATACCAGGCAACCCAAAAATACTGTTTTTTCCTAAGAAGCGTAAACGGAGGTTAAAGTAGGGGAATACAGTTTGCTTCCTATTCTAAAGAAGAGACCTTACTTACCTGGCCTCCCAGTTTGGGTAAGCAGTGATTCCCTGCCCCCCCCCCCGCCATCTGGGCCCACTCTCTGTTTCTTAGCTAGTGTGAAGAGAGCTCCCTCTCCTGGTTTCTAATCTACCATCATCACTGAGCACAAGTACTTTGATGAAGATCCAGGGGGTCATCTCCCTGTTCAAAAACTAAATCCCCACATAGATCATACAGAAGGGCTCCAGCTGGTACTTCAGCCATTTAAAACCAAGCCAGTGGAATGGAGGGTTTATTTATTTTCCCCAAAACTTTTTAAAGATGCTGTGCAGTGAGTCTGACACAGCATCTGGTCATAAAAGAGGAGCATGCTTCCCTCACCCATCCCAATTGCATGTTAACTCTGAAACATAATGTTGACTATCTGAATGTCCATGTTGTTAACGTACGCTTGTTTCTTGTGTCTTGTCATAAAACAGAATGCAAGCTCTTTGAGGTAGAATATGTGTCTGCCTATCTACTTGTAAAGCATCTTCTATAATGGGTCCCCAATCCTGACTGAGACTTAGAGCACTACTGTAGTCCAACCAATAAATAAACAAACACTAGATAGCCACAGTTTCAAATGGTAGATGCCCTCACTTTATTTAAACTGAATTTCACAGGCCAGGTTCTCCTCTCAGTTTTACTAATCTAATATTGACTTCATGGAAAGGAGAATTTTCCCACTTGAGTTCATATGAATTCTTTAGCACCAGGGAGCACAACTGATGTTTTATATTTAAGCATTGAAGGAAACTATTTTGAGAAGAGATGTCAGTTCATTTTTTGATTCCCACACTCGACTACAAAACTGAACAAAAAGACAATTTGTCATTAATCTGCCAAATCAGACAGACCCACTGGGCTAAGATAATAGAACTTACTGAGTGGTATATGCTGGAGAATTGCGCTGAGATGAGAATGAACTGAACTGCCATGAGAAAGTAGTGGTCTCTCAGCATGATCTTGTGCTGTAACTTATATTCAGGGGACGGCCTGTCAATCACAAAGCATTAAAATTGTTCACAGACTTCTGGTACTGCTTGAAATGTCTCTTAGGCTCCGGACCCTATGGGAATTCTTCAGTTTGATTACTGGCACAATGGGCATCACCAGTCACTGACTTGGGTTCTAAGCACTATCATAATATAAACAAACTTCTTGCAACAACAGACCACATGTAGGACTGTACCTATTGGGTTCCGGGAAGTGGGTGGGCGTAAGCCCGCCCACTGCTAAAGGATCTCCCCCCAGCCTAAGGGGAGGATCCACAGGACCTGGAACTCAAATAATTACGGGGGACAACTAATGTAAAAACAGGGACAGGAGTGTGGTCAAAGGGTCAAAAGAAGAGAACCAGACGGGGACACCGAGCAGAGAACCCCGGACAGCGCCCACTGCTCCTCAAAGGCGTCAAGGGAGCCAGTGGACGCCGCCCAGAGGAACTCTGCCCGGATACGTGAACGGACAGAGGATCGGAAACAGGCCCCACAGTCACAGGCACCTCCATCGGCCAACCTCCTCTCCCTGGTTTTATAGATGGCCTGTTTAGCCAGTGCCAAGAGGAAGTTGACCAGGAGGTCCCGCGACTTTGTGGGGCCACGGATAGGGAGTGCATAAATGAGAAGGTGAGGGGAAAAGTGTAACCAAAAACGTAACATAATATCGGTGAGGAGCCGGTGTAGGGGCTGCAACCTGGCACACTCTAAGTAGACATGAGCCAGGGTCTCCCTCACGCCGCAGAACATGTAGGACTGTAGTGGGGTGCTTACCCCGTTCCTGCCCTGAAGGGCCTAAAACAGCCCTGGGGGAAGGTTGTGGCTGGGAGCTGCTAAGCTGGGCTGATTGGGGAAGCAGCTGCAGCTGGGCCACGCCCCAATCAGGCCTCAGCTGGCTCTATATAAGAGGCTGGGAGCCAGGAGCTCAAGAGTCTCTCTCCGCGTTCAGGGAGAGAAGGGCCTGGCTGCAGGGAGCTAGACATAGGGTACCTGTAGTGGAGCAGGGCTGGGGAAAGGCTGAGGAGCTGGGGAGCTCCAGCCTGGATAGCCCCAGGCTGTGGCCTAGTAGGAGGCCAAGGGGTACTGGGGGTTGCAGAGGGCAGCCCAGGGCTAGGCCAAGGCAGCAGGTCTAAACCCAACCTTGCCTGTGATGAGTGGCCTATACTGCAGTCTGCCCCAGGGAACGGGGGCTAGTTGGAGACTGGCAGTGGCCTTATTCTGAGGTGAGGTAGAGATAGTGGGTGGGGGTTCCCCAGGGAGGGGAGACCCTAGTACGGAGGGGTGTACTGCCAGGGGGCAGCACCCCAGATACAAGGGCACCGGGGTGCGGGAGGGACACTGGGCCAGAGGACAGGTGGATCACCAGCCTGCAGGGGGCGCTCCAGGACGCTGGAAGAGCTAATTCCCAGAAGTCACCAGCAGGAGGCGCTGCAGGGGTGAGTCCGCTCCTCTACAAGGACAAATCCGGCAACAAAAGCCCAATTTGCATATCTGCTGCATATCTCCTGAACAGCTAGCCAACATACAGTCGACATCTAGTAACACACCCATCAAGTATATATGGCAGGTCAAGGGAAGCAACTGAAGCACTGTGCAATTTCTAAGATTTCTAACACTGAGTTATCACTGAGAAGTTAAGAAATATAAGTCTCCATTTTCAAGAAGCGTTATATCTTTAATGCATTATTATAAAGCCTTTTAAAGTAAGTGCCAATGGCTGTACAAATAGCTATATATTAGAGCTCAATATTGCTTTAAAAAAATTAAATGGATTCTCCAAACATGATTAACGGAAACCTGTGACCCAGGCCAAAACCCGTTTGTTCCACAATTACGCCTGCTGCTAACATACACCAAACAGAGTCACACATATCTGCTGGTTTAATCAAGCTCCCTCAGCGCGCGCTCTCTCTCTCATTTTTGGCACAGGGATTACCTGCCCTATGTTATTCAAATAGCATGTTTAATCTGTGTACCCAGGTTGCCATGGAACAGAGCAAAACTTTGTAAATCTCCGCATTAAAACACATTCTCTCAAGATGTGTCATTTCAGTGCATTTTTTCATTCTCCCTTTATATCCCCTGCCCCCCCCCTTCTTCAAGAGCAGTGCAAGGAGCGTGAAGTGGAAATGCAGCAGCTGCTCACTTGTTAAAATATTTACATTTGTCATTTAGGCATTACAGATTGAGCCAATTATGCACTCTGACTCAATGTGAAAAAGTAGCTATATGTTTTATTTAATCTTAATAAACCTGCACACAGTGACTGGAATTTGAACGACTAAAACAGTTGAGGCTGGAAAGAAAAGAGTGTGCTTTAAAAAAAAAATAAAAAATACAATCATGCCTTCCTCTCCTTTCTTGGAAATGTTTATTTTTACATTAGCAACTAAACTTATTTCCATCAAATTGTCAATATTGCTATGGTTGTAATTTCCCAGTTTAGTTTAAATTTCAGTATTCTAAATATGGGGAAAAATATTTTAAATCATCACTGAGGTACAAATAATTTTGCTGGGGAGCTGAAATGCTCACAGTTGACGCTAACCCCTATTTCAGTTAGAATTTCAGTAGCTCTCAGCTGCAGTTGCAGTAATCCCTTTGAAAACAGCACAGACACACTGTACTAATGTGTAATTAATGTGTATATATATATATGGAGGTGCATTTTCTATAGTGAACAGTAAGGGAGTTTAGGTCTGCTTAGGTTTCAGACAATTTAATCTTAGGTGAGCAAAAAAATTCAATCCAGAAAGAAAATATTAGGTAACGCAGGGCCTACCTCTGCAATCTTTGCACAGGCAAAACTCTCACTAATGACAATGAGAGCTTTGCTTTCATTAAGACTGCGGAATCAGGCCTAAAGTTTGCAATACTGTACTGTACTGTCATATAGAGATATAGGAGTCCTGACAAACAGCTATTGTGTGTATGCAGTTTGGAGAAAGCTATAAACTAGAGTCAATGGCCAAGTCTTGCTCATCTTTACTCATGAAAATAGTCTCACAGGCTATACAAAGACTCCTTATGTGAGTAAAAGCAAGCAGGACTGGGTCCAGTGAATGTAACTGTGAAAGCCAAAAGCAGTTTTATTACATTTAACCTGCAACCAGTGTTACCTCGTGAAAGCTTACTCTGGAGTATTTTTTTTATATTTTTTTTTTCCTGATTACTGAGAACTCTTACAACTTCTGAGGAGATTTAAATAAAATACTTACCAGGATTTCAGTGTTTTTTAAAAAATCTCTTTGAGTGAACTTATTTTTTGTCTGTTTAGATAGAAAATGCCCATAGTCTATTAATCCACTTGGAAAAGAGAAAAGAATTATCCCCATCAGAAATTATTATTATTTATTGTTTGTATTACAGTGCGTAGAAGCTTGGGACACTCTAGTTACTTTCTTGGACAGAATCCCTGGTATTTCTTGTGGCTTGGCCTTATAAGAATGAGGTAAGTGTCAGTTCCTCTGCTGTCCTATAATCATGTGCTTGTACAGCAAGAAATCAATGCTATAGGTCTCCTCATCTCAATCTTCTTTTTTTTTTTATAAACACATTTATATTTGTCTTTTATGACACCAGATTGACCTGAAAATGGAGTATGGTTGGCTACATGAGACTTTGACCTACATCTACCCTATCTTCTTCTCCTTCAGGATTTCCTCTCTCTCTTCCAAGAATCACTTCTGGTGGCAGATGTGAAAGGAGCACTTCTTTCTCCCTGATCTTTGTCATATCATGGTATAACAGGTTTCTCTCTTCTCCAGCTTAAGCCTTTTTAAGAGCTTGTCACAATAAGTCTCCTACAGAAAACATAGCCAATGCTAATTGCTTACCATGGTCTTCTATCTTCCAGGGGTTACCCCAAGCTGTGTTCCTGCTACACGTCTCCCCCGATATAACATGACCCGATATAACACGAATTCGGATATAATGTGGTAAAGCAGCGCTCGGGGGGGGGGGGGGAGGTGCAGAGGGGAGGGCTGTGCACTCTGGTGGATCAAAGCAAGTTTGATATAACGCGGTTTCACCTATAATGTGGTAAGATTTTTTGGCTCCCGAGGAGAGCATTATATCAGGGTAGAGGTGTATAACATCAGCAGACAGAGCTCTGTCAGAAAACTCCAAAAAGATTCATTGACTTGGTTGAACAACAGAAGGGGAAAAAAGATGTTGGTAGAGACTGTTTATTTAAAACTGAGCTAAATTAAATACATTTTGATTAATCTTCCAAGACATTGCACCAAACTTTTGAAAACCATGTTGAAGAGACAGAGGTTTGCAGAGCTACTGCTGACATCAGAATTCTCTCTCAAGTAAGCCTCTATCCATCCACCTAGTCCAAAGGGAGAAAGATTCCTTTTTTGGTACAATGACTTAGATTCTGAAGAAAAATTATGTAGCAACTCTTTCAAAAGCCAAAATGACATGATCATTTGTGTGGCCATATAATCGTAATAAAAATGGGGCTCTAACTACAGAACAAGTATAAGGAAGTATGCTTTTTCTATGTGGCTTTCCCTCTGTCTGACTTTTTTTGCTCACTTCTGGTGATAGATTTTCAGGTATAATACTTGTTTATCCTCCTTTGATACACAGCTGAAAGCAAAGTTCAGCACCCAGATTTTGAAAGTACTTTCTCTGAAAGCCCATATTGATTCTAATAAAATGCTACAGACAGGAGGAGTGCAGAGGCAGAACATGTTACAGGCAGAGAAATGGATGTGTCTTTTACCGAGGGCTTGCCGGAAAGGGTAGTTTTACAATCATCAACATCTACACAGAAGATCAGTGGACATGCCTTTAAAAAAAAGAATAGCCAGTATGAATTTGTAATCTGGGAGTCATAACAGAGGATCTTTATTTTTGACTAAAGCCAAGTAATGTACATCATAATCAGTATGTTATGTCATGTCCTGACTTGGTATAACTTACTTTTTTAAACCTTCACATACCATGGTGTCCATACCAATTGTACATACTATTTTTCACGTAACACCCAAGACACTGTAAAGAACTTGTGAATCTCTTACACTGTTTGAGGGCTTCACAACCCCCACAAGTATCTTCAAAGTACTTGGTGCTTCACAAACCACTAGTATTAAAACTATAAGTCAAAGACAAAAGGATAACCAAACCCAAGCTACTATTTAGTGTTAGTGCAGGGACTTCACCAAGTTATTCTAGATTAGTTATTGAAATATTGTCTGGGTTCCCAAATTTTACTTTTTCCTCAAAATGCCACCACATACCTATCTTCAATATATGCTTTATTTTATTTATATTTTTAACTAAAGAAAGGAAAATTGCTAAAGACAGCTCCAAAGCAGAGGTGCTGATCAAGTTGAAAAGATGCGCTGTCATCAGTTATCACAGTCACACTGTATTATCTGTAAGAAGCCCAGACCAGGTTAGGTCCTCATTGTGCTAGGCACTGTAAAAAAACACAAGGTAAAGTATAGTCTCTGCCCAAAGAACTTACTTTTGAGGATTGAACTACATTTAATTATTTACTGTTTCCTGAATTCAGTTCCAAGGCACCCGTCATTTATTGTGTTAGATTTAGGTGCCGTATTTTGCTTTTGCTCTTAATTAATAATAATGAATGAGGCAATAATTAAAAAAGACAGAGTACAAAGTACACAAAATACATACTGAACTTGCCTACCATTAATAACCCCACATCTGACAACCTGTATGCTTCAAAACACATCTCTTCCACAAAAGCCTGAAAGGAAAATTTAGCTTTGCAGCAAGCCTGAAATATTAATAAATCTGGGCTGGGGGCAGCAAGCACGTTCAAAGTTGAGGATCCATTATAGAAGATTCCCAGTCAGCAGCCCCTATCCTTTTAGTGCAAGGGTTTGCTAACTCAAGCACTTAGTCCAGATATTGCAACCATGCTAGTACCACACAAGAAGAAAGACATTCTCTCAGGTGCTATGTACTTCCCGCATTAGAACTGTGTCATAACAGAGCATGTTCCTGCTTTGAACAACAGGGCTGTGCAGAACCACCTTTGCGCCACCAAAATTTTCCATGCTGCTCCTGCATTTACATATTTAGAAGCTTTGGCTTCAATAATCCATTACAATTTTCAAGGTATTCAGAAAATAAACCAATATGCCAGAACATCTTGCTAAGAAAGTGTAACTGTCTTGACCACCTGGCCCAAAAGCTCCTGATAACTTTCTAAACTAGGTGGTATGATAAAAGCATTCACATTCCCTAAAGCTGTTAAAAGAGTAATCCTCAATTAATATACCAGTCCCCAGTAATTCAGATACTGATATGCCACAAACCCAAGGAACAATATAATATTTAAATAGATCACTTTCATTCTCTCTTTCCACAGTCACCCATTACTTTGTCTGGACTACCTAAAATAAAGGCATCTAACCTTAAGAAAAAATGGAGGTGGACATTTTATATGGGTAGGTGTTTGGAGTTTACTGGGGGAAGAAAAATCTCTTAAATTGAAAGTGTGTCTTCATTGTACAATAATGCCTGAAGCTGCAAGAGGACAGAATTATAGCCAAAGATTTCAATTCATAGGAACAGTTTTTAATTTGTTTGTATTAGTGATGGACCTGAGCTATAAAGTTTGGATCCTATTCAGGATTTTGGTCCCAGTCCACCTTTATATTACAAATTGAAATACACAAACAAATATACACCACACTTTGCAAAATATCTTGTCTTCTATGAAAGCATCTTCTGTTTTTACCACAAATGGCCTCCAACTAAGTTATGTAACCTATAAATAAAACATCAACTGGGACTTGATTCCCCTTTTCCCCTTCTTGAAATTCTGACTCAGATTGTAAAGAGATCTAATGTTTTACCGTCAAGAACTGAACTTTGGGCTAAATTATACAGACTGTTTAAGAAACCTGGCTGCTCCTCTCATCTGTAAAGTAGTGTTGAAAAAATTATTTTTTAAAAATATCACTATAATGATTTTTGGGTTAAAATTCATCCCATTGTAGATGGCTTGTACAAGACCCTGTGCAACACTAAAGCCCCACTTAAATCCTCCAGTAAATGCTTAAATGGTTAATTTGGTTTTGTGCAGATAATCTACAATGGAGTGAGTTGCTCCAGTGCTTCTGGGTACTCGGCGTTTTTCAACCTCAAGTGAAGAATATATAGGCTGCAGGTGCTCAGCACCTTCGGAAGAAAAAAATAGTAAGATCTTTGCGGAGTAAGTGCTCCAGTGCTCTGGGAGGGAATAAGGTTAAAAGAGAGCAAGTAATAGTACAGATAACCCACAGCTGGCCACAGTATTCTCTTTGCTCTCTAGTGTAGGTGTATGGTTAGTAGTATGTTGGTAGATGTTAACAGGAAGAGAATGCTAGAATAGAGCTTAAAACCATTTCAAGATGTGAACTCCCTACATGTAGAAAAATGAGGACTTATGAATAAAGAACAACTTTTTTGAACTTGTTATTTCTTTCCCACTGTTTAATGGCATACACTATTTTTTGCTTCCTTTCCAACAATGTGTTATGCAGTGTTGCTGGCTACCATGTCATGCTCCCCAGAGGTGGCAGCATTTCAGTGGTGGATGAATGTTCCACATATGAACCGACCAGAAAGTCCATTGGGATAGAAGTAAATTTTAAGGGCTATTTTTAAAATAATCTTCCTTCCCTCCCCGCCCCCATCATATTTCCCTCCCTCTTTTTGTATAGCTTGGCCATGACACCTTGCCTACCGTTTTGCTAAGAAAGTTAGAAGCATGTGTAAACAGAGCGGTCTATAGCTACTCATATAAAGTTAATGACTTCAACAGAATGAAGACTTTAAAGACAGACTCAGGACTATGGGGGCAGGGGGAGGAGTAAAGGCAGGGGGGAAACGGAAATGAGAATAGCAAGAGCCACTATGAGTCCAGTGGTTATTTCCTGTTGACTTTTTTCTTAATTTTTTATTCATGTGCAAATTGACCCCATCTGTTTTTTTCATTCAGTCCCTGGATGGAGTATATGTGGCACAGTTTAGCAGCTAAATTCCCATAAGATTTGAGTACTGAAAGAAGTTATAATACTTTGTGCAATGTTAGAGGCAGAAGGCACAGTACGTAATTAAAGCACCATTACAACAGTATCATGAGACAAGCTACAGCTGTTTCTGAAGGAACATGGAAAAACGTTAATTGATGGCAAAAGTGAAGACAGACCAAAAGAGATAAAAACAAACACTGAAGTAAAAACTTAGTCTGAAGTCTAGTTCTGGCAAACTTTGGAGCAGAAAGGTGGCTTTTTCCATTACTATTGTTATCATAAGTTTGATATTCATGACAAAGTATAATAGGACAAGCATGACTCATTTACAACTTGATTAGCCATGCATTAAAAATAATATACTTTTTGAACAAAAGTTTCCTATATAAATCGGGGGGGGGGGGGCAACAAGAAGTCATCCAAGCTAAAAGGTATGTAAAAGATAATCCAGACATGTTCATTTTATTAATATGGTAAACAAGGATGTTACACTTCAGTTGTCAATGAGCAAAAATAACAAAATCTCCCAAAACTTGAGCTTAGAGATACTTGAGTAGACTTTGGGGTGGTTATATTCTTTATCTGACTGCCAAAGAGCTGATGAGTATTCAGTTCTTCACGGCCAATCGAGGGAATCCACTTGAAAATCTCTTTTCACATTGGTAAAGTTCAGGCACAAACTCTTATGATTACAGTCTATGGGTCAGAGCTAACTTCTAAAGGTTTTATACATATATGTGTGTGTATATATACATACATACATACAGAGAGAGAGAGAGAGAGAGACCAAGACCTTCCATATGGTGTATAACAGCTTAGCTCCACTGACTCCTTTGGAATGTGTTTTTCAAATATGGACTTGAAAAATTCTGACTCATTTTGACCATGAGAGGGAAACAATGCTAGTTACTGTGCAGAAGGTGGACTTTTCACTGCTTTCAGCCATAAAATATCATCTACCAGGAACAGCTAACGCACAGAAACTTCTTCACCACTCTACCTATGTTCAGTCCAAAAGTTGACATTTCGCATGCCTGGAACGGGATCATTTCTCTTTTTCCTGTACACTCTTTGGAGTTGAGAAAATAAGCTCTGTAAGTTGCTCCCATACTATATTCTGGAACTAGACCCCTATGACGATGAAGCAATCTACTGCCCTAGGATACTGTAAGAAGAGTCTGGACAACTGAAAACATGACTGGAAAGTGAGAGTTTCCTCACATTGTCCATAATAAAAATGCTTGAGGAGTTGGTCAAGAGCACTAAGTGACCACTAAACACTAAAGATGTCACTGAGACCTAGATGACATGCAGCATTAGTGCTGCTTATAGAAGTTAAAGCTAGCCATTGGCTCTACTAACTCAGACAGACAGACACACACACACATTATTTCCCCAACCTCCCTAAAGGTTCGAGAAGAGAATATATCCTGCTTGCTACTTAAAGACCTGATTCTGACTGAGATGGAAATAAGGGTTCGGTACCTCACAGCACCAGGCTTTTAGGAAAGCTGATCCAATATTTTACTTTATCCACCTCCTTGTGAGCTATTCCCACTTCTCCTACCCCCTTCTCGATACATGCAGACACAAATACTATTTACTCCTGACAAGTTTTACAAGAAGAAGTCTAATACACCTCTACCACAATAGAACGCTGTCCTCGGGAGCCAAAAAAATCTTACCGCGTTATAGGTGAAACCGCGTTATATCAAATTTGCTTTGATCCGCCGGAGTGTGCAGCCCCCCCCGTCCCCAAGCACTGCTTTACCGCGTTATATCCGAATTCGTGTTATATCGGGTCGCGTTATATCAGGGTAGAGGTGTATTTAGGAAGGAAAATACTGAATTTATAACAAACAAGTCAGACTGTTAGATATAATTTTATTAAATTACAAACCCAAAATTATAGAATCAGCAAATTAAAAGCAAGTCAAGTATCTACTATGCAGACAAGTATCTTCAGAGGACTCTTCAATCCTGAGCTTAATGGCAGTGATTCATGAACCTCTTTCCAATATTACAAGGCATTGCTTCCCAGGCCATCTTAACTACCTACACTACAATTTTTAAACAAAACTCCCCATTGATTTCAATGTCGAGTTGAAGGCCAGGGCAAGTTCTCCTTAAAAACCAAGAGCAGAATATAGCCCTTTTGTTTTTCAAAAAAGAAAAAAAAATCCTCAAAAGTCATAATCATTGCAGAAAATTAAAAAATATATATGAAATGCCAGTATTTTCTTCATGCTGTATCTGACAGGAATAATTGTGGCATGTAATGGAGAAAACACCAGACACTATGGAAGTTTGAAAGAAATTTCTTGATGCATTGGATTTGTATTCAAAACATGTAGAACAGAATGGTTTCCTAAAGTGGGGGAGAGGGGGCAATTAGACAAATCGGGGAGCTAAAAAAAATACAGAACTCTAAGGAAAGATATGAAGGTATCCAAATGAGTCACCTAAATTCCTCCGATTCAAAAAACTTACTATGGATCAAATCCTGCTCTGCTTACTCCCATGAACCATTCCCACTAATGTCTATCAGAACAGTCAAATGCGGGAGACAAGAAAGAAGAACATTTGGTCATTTTATTTACTGAAACAGCTAACATTTAAAAATATGTAAAAGTAAGTTCATTAGTAAAAAAAAAAAAAAAACCTACTTTCCCAATGCCTTTGTTTTCTCATCATAAATTTATTATTCCAGTATTTAACAAGTTATTTTTAACCCATAAATTCTGTTATAGTTACAGGGGCACATACACATTTCTTGTAGCATATAACAACTAAAAAAGATACAAAGAGTCTGGCTGTAAGCTTCATTTCAAATTCAACAGTAACTGAACTTCTGAACAAAATCACCTTGTATAAGTTGGTAACTTGTTTTCCACTTGCAAGTGGTTAAATAAAACAGAGTAAGAATCATAGAATATCAGGATTGGAAGGGACCTCAGGAAGTCATCTAGTCCAACCCGCTGCTCAAAGCAGGACCAATCCCCAGACAGATTTTTGCCCCAGATCCCTAAATGGTCCCCTCAAGGATTGAACTCATAGCCCTGGGTTTAGCAGGCCCAATGCTCAAACCACTGAGCTATCCCTCCATCGTTGTCTTAAAAGTGCACAAAAATGCTATATTACACAACTCAACTGAAACAAAAGAGGTTGTTTTATATAAAAGGAAGTTTATATGAGGATTAATTTCAAGACACTGTGACAATAATTTCTTTTGTCACAGTTGGTTGTCACTTTCTTTGCATCCTCACCACTGTCTCACTGTAGCCCTGAATTGTAACATTTGTTACAAGCAATACATTGCTGAGTGACATGCACAATAATCATCCGTGCCAAAGCTTTATATATATAGATTTAAGGAAACGGTCAGTAAATGGACTATTAAAAGTGGATATACCTTATTGATTCTCCCTTGAGCAATTTAGACAGCACTGTTTGTTCAATATTTTTAAAACAAAAATTGCTGGTATTTATCTTGTTGGCAAGGACAAAACACATGAGTGCATTAGGGCTGTGATTTTTGCTTTGTTTAAATAGCACTAACAGCTTCTCCATTGTATATATAGCTGAACTTGTTCAAGTATTGGTGTACTGATACTTTAAAAGCTAAGATATGGAAATGAAGATAAATACCTAAAAGGAAAACTAAATACAAAATACTGGAGATTTCTAAAGGGAATAATACGCAACACAAGTGCATTTCCATGACCTGCTGTTCTTCAGTATTTTGTATAATTATCCCATATGATTCCCTCCCTCACAATGATAGATCTTCCCTAATAAGCCTCAATAGCTCACTTCCACAGAAATAGAAAGACAATTAATGGTAGACAATGCATTAATTGTATATGCAAAAGCTCTAATTTATTTACTCCTAGAGGTTTAATAGTTTTCAGCAAGACAAAGCTCTTCATCTAAGGCACTTTTATTCCTTGTTTCCACATATTATTAATTCATTGTATATTATATTAATCACAAATTAGTTGCTGAACTCGTAGCAAAGAGAATGACACACAGGCTGGAAGGAAACATAGTCACAGCCAGTGAGTATGTGGAGCATCCTGTCAATACGGTCTTGAACCTGGCTTGACTGGCCAAAGGTTAGGCTTTTCAGGAGTGTTTTATTATAGCCCAGTAGAGCTCCACCTGCTCAGGTACAGCCTCCCACATGGACTGCCTTAATCCCCTTAGACAAGGCTTATCTTTCCCCAGGCCAGGCACAGCCTGGCTCCAGCCTTGAAGGGACAAGTTTAGTATGATGCAAGAAATACCGAATACCCAGAAAGAAGCAGAGAGTCCACTGAGAATTTCCAAAACTGGCACCAAGAGTTGCAAGCTGAAGGGTGCAGATAGTGTATTTGTAGTTATTATACAATACAAATGAACACTTTGGACCAAAACCTTGTGTGATTTCAGTAGGGTTCACATACACAGATGATTGTGCCTCTTGATTTTCTAATGCCATTTTGTAATAATCTAAAAGTCACCTTCTGCCTACATAATCAGATGCAGATACAAATATCAGCTACTTTCAGGCATACAATAATATACAAGACACTATAAATGATTTATATTATTTTTGTGTTACGATAGCACTGAATAGAGCATGCTGATCACTATCAACATTCCCAGATGACTGCTAATACAGGTGAGTCCAACTATAGGCTTGGCCATCATGACATTGTGCCACAGCATCACATCCTGATCCTGACCTGCCTTACCCCTGCTGATCCAGTTCTAAGCCTAAATCTCTTACTCTCTCAGGTATTTCTATAGCACTCATCACCATAATTATCTACGCCTCCCTGGAATTTAGGCAGCCAATTGTGTTGCACTACGATAAATTATAAGGTGGCTTTATTAGATGGATATGTCAGTGACTAGGCTGGGGAAAATTTTGAACTTGGGGAACCAAATGCAAAAGTGTCCTCTATTAACACACTGGGCTGCCTAGCCATCAATTTCTTTGTTCTCATTGTGAAGAACAAATAGTAGCTAGAATGCTAAAAGGTTATTAGTAAGTTAAAATTGTTGTCTGTGGAGTTCTCTGGTCAGATATAATATGATTTAACAGCTTCTCCACAACCTGAAACTATTGTACTCCCTTTGATAGTTTATGGGAAGGTATTTTTGGAAAGCAAGCAGCTATGGATGATCATATGAGAGACTAGGGAAAAATGACGACAACAAGTATTACAGAAACCATGAATTCCAATAATATAATAGCAAACTTCTCTTTCAATATTATTTAGCTGACCCTTGCTAGTCCGAGTGTCAGGGTAATGCCTGTGGGCATGGGTCAGCTGTTCAGTGTCTGGGCCAAAGACAGGTCCAGGACCAGGCCAGGACAAAACCACAGAGTCCATTACTAAATTGAGAGCATAAGACAAGAATCAGGTTCAGGCTAGGCTGGGTCTTTCACCAGGGTCAGCAATCATCCTACGCCAACAACAGTAAACCAAGATCAGGGTCGAGAGTCAGGAATCCAGGCGAGTCACAGCGAAGAGTGGCATGCAGGGTCTGGGGCGGAAGCATACCAGGGATCTGCATTGCTCAGACAACTCCCAGAAATGGCTGGTTTATATGGAGACTGCGAGCTAATCAGGGAATCACAGGGCTGTTGCTCATACTCCTTAGGGTATTCTGCGGGGCTTAGACTCTCTCCATACTTCTCAGTGACAACCCTACCTAGGCCCTTGGTGAAGATGGGGAAGTGGCACCTGTCTTAGAACCTGTAGTTGCTGATTCTAGTCCTGGGGGATTCCTACATTGAGGCTCAATGAGACCTGCATCATTGTCTTCTGCCCATGTACCAGAAAAAAGCAAGCCGATCTTTTTGAGCCACACTGAATGATCACAAACACATTCCATATAGTTCAAAGAATGCCTCCAGTGACAAAGTGTAATTGGCACATACTTGAGTTTAGAATCTGGATAGAGTTTAGAACAAGGAAATTCCCGCAGCTGTCTTTATGCAGTAATTTCAGACTGCTGATTGCTTGAGCAATACTTGTCAGCAATAAAACTTTCCCACTGCAATAATAAAACAGCTATTTTCATTACCAATCACATGCATATATGACTATACCAATCTCTTGAAGACAGGGCTTCAGACATGTTTGTACAGCACCTAGCACTCAAGAGACTCCTGATTGTGGCCTTTAGATACTACTGTAATAGTAATTAAATAATAATACATCAGGTAATGCACCCAGGAAAGTAAACGAAAAATGGGACTATGTGCCCCTTAGATGCTATATTAGGCAAGTCTCATTTTTCAGTTACATTCATTAAGTATGTGTGCAGAAAGATACTTTCTTGCTATTACTGTCATCTATTAGTCATGTTTTTGCCAAGCCCTGATCCTGCAAACCTTATGCATATGCATAGTCTTCTTGTCTTCAAGGATAAGCCCTATGCAGCAGATGTATTGTCTAATCTTCAATAGCCTTTAAGTACACACAGGATAGGCAAAAGCTGATCCAGGATTATATTATTTGTAAATAAACAGATAATACTTCCATGATGCATTCTAATTTCTACACTGTCTATAGAATTCAATTTTCCCATTATAGTTTCATTTAAATGAATCCATCTCTTACATGAATGCTTAGTTTCCAATGAAGTCAATAGAAATTGCAACATGTGCACGCAAGAACATAATTTGGTCCTTATTACTACTATAATAGAATTTTAACTAATCTTTGCTTCACTATCCCATATATATTATAATCCCCAAAACACTGATCTCTCCCCATTTCTCAGGTCTGGTCTCTGATTTAAAGCCCAGAGAACACTCCCATTGACCTCACAGGGTTTGGGCTCAGCTAAGCGAAGAGTCACCATAATGAACTTTCATTAGATTAGGACTTCATTATTTTTATAAAATATTCTACACTACATTTGTACATTATAAAGTATTACCATAAAAACCCTACAACTGTCATAAGTGAACAGGGTACATTTTTGATGCAGTAATATTGGTTCTCTGTTGAGTTTACTGAATTTTGCAAATTAGAAAGAGGGCCATTTGCCACGCTTCTTCCACTGATTGCACAGAGATACAAAGTCAATGGTAAGCAATGTGATAGATATTGTAACTGCATGTAGTATCTTTGGGGGAACTTATTGCATTAAGCTTATGTATCACTGTTGGCCAGGGATTGCATTCTACTCCACAGCTCCTTCAGGTTCTAAAACAGTGGAGTGTGAGTAAGGTGATGGTGATTCACTAACATTGTAAATATTTTCTGAGGAGGTTCACATATACTGGTTCAAATTGGTTTTCCAGAGACTAGGAAGATAAAGAAAGGGCATGTGGCTTAAAAAGGCTGCATTTAAACCAGATCAGGGCCTTTGTTCTGATCCAGCAAATGGACAGGATCTATTGTACCCTTGCAGATGAGTTGGAAGGACTTTGGCCTACTAGGACCCATAAGACCAATGGGTGACCTCTGGTAAACTTTTAATATGCATATAGGAACTCTCATTGTTTTGTATGTGTTTTCTCTGTAATGCTTTTATCGTAAGAATAAATGCAGATGGCTGTGCAAAGGCGGTTGTTAACTCATGTACACTGTTGTAGCCCCTGGAGAGAGGTTAATCACAGGTGATGGACCCTGGGCAGACTTGCTGGGGAAACTACAGTGCGGCAAAGAGGGACTGTAAGTCTAAACCCCCAGTCTGGAAGGAGAGAGTGATAGAGGTCTCTGCCTAAGAGAGGTGCCAGCTAGGACTTGAAAACCTTAAGAGGGTGCCCTCGAAGAAGATGAAGAGGGGAGAAACAAAGGTGCAATTAACCCTGAATGTGACAAGCAAATGAACACTTGAAGGGCAGAGGATCAATATTTTCTTTGAGGAAGAGAGGCTACACTGGCTGAACGTACATGGGATCAGTTTGGGCATCCCAAGTGAAGGATAAATACAGGTATATGTCCTCCTTTTAGATACTCAAGATTACTGAAACAGAGAAGAACAACTCAAGCCAGAAGGGAAAAAGCACAAACAATGACAACAACAAGTTGTTCTTCTGCCTTTCTGAATATGCCTGTCAAGATGAGACAACAACTAGCATAGGCATATTTTTCCCTAGGGAATAATGGTAATTTAAGTAGAATTGCTCTACAAATCTATTTACCGCAGCTATCAGAACTATCTAGGGGCTAGAACATTGCACTAGGCCATTTCATCAGATCAACATGAATCACGTCAATCTAATTGAATGACTGCCAGTTAATAGCCTGTAGCCCAATTCAGCTATGCCCTTGTTAACCATAAAACATTTAAAAACCTGCTAATTGTTTGAAAGGTTTCACCAAGTGGGGGTGGGAGACAGGGCAGGACCATATATCATGTGTTGATATTTAGCAGTCCAGTAAGATGAAACAGAGATTGAGGTTCTTTTTAAATAAGAAAACATCCTTGAAGTTAAAGAAAGGCTTACAGTAGGGAGAACACAGACCAGTTTTTGTCAGGATTGGCTGAATGACCAAACAATAATATCTGCAATTTCGCCAGGAGCTATTACGTTTTGGTCAGTCCCCAAAGTTAATGTTCTGATCACCAATTTCCTGTTCTGAGAGTTCCCTGTTATATAGTGACCCCATGTCAGTAACATCATTTATCAGTGTTTTACAGGGCCTGTCTATATTTATACAGGACGAAGCACAAAGTGGCATCATTCTCGGTTGACTCCCTAGGCACAACTGTAATAAAAATGTATAATAATGTGGTGGGAAATGCAAGCCTGATTTTATTCAATGCTAAGCTCACCTGCCAGGGTACTTCTATTATTCTTTATTGCCAGTGAAACATAAAATATTGAAAGCCTTAGGAAGCTGCACAGCATTGAAGAGAATCAAAATTTAGCATTTTTCCCCTCCTCAAGCAGACCTTATGCCCCAGCTCTGATCCGTATCAAAAGTTGTCACCAGCCAAGCACATGCAGCAATGGACTGATGGAGAAGTTGGTGATTATGGAACTGCAAATTTGGTACCTTCAAAAGGAAGAAACTAAACATACCTTGTCAAATGGATGAAGCAGATTTGGTTCTCAAACCCCTCAGATCTCAGGGAATTGTCTGGAGACTGGGACCATGCCTAGAGCGGTGATTAAAGCCCAAGTCCTACAAACGTTTACACAGGTGCTTAACTTCAATGGGATTCCTCAAATGCTTAAAGCAAAGTATGTGTGTAAATGTTTGCGGGATTGGGGCCTAAGCGTTTAGCTTTATACTACTCAGAAAATGTAAAATGCCACATGAGTACTACCCTGTTTCCCCGAAAATAAGACATCCTCCGAAAATAAGGCCTACTTACAGTTTTGCCTCTCGTTGTAATATAAGGCATCCCCCCGATAATAAGACCTCCCCGATAATAAGGCATCCACCGATGTGTACCGTATTCTTCTTCATTGAAAAATAAGACATCCCCTGAAAATAAGACCTAGCGCATCTTTGGGAGCAAAAATTAATATAAGACACTGTCTTATTTTCGGGGAAACAGGGTAAGTATTATTATTGCTTTGGTGTGACTCTGACAGTGCTGTTAAATTCTGCTTTACTGTGAGACACATTTTAGTGTCATCTGGATCTCACAGCAAAGTAAATGGCATCAAAGAAAAGGTCAAAAAGAACAATGCTGTGAATGAAATGCTCCTTGAAGGCTAGAATTTAAACCATTTACAGCCCTGGCTCAGGGCATTGTCACCTGAGCCTAACTGCCTTTTCACAGGACAATAGCTTCCTTTGATAGGCTTGTATTTTTTGGCGGCACAACTCAGCACATTGAACCACTTGGATTTCTGAGAGTATTTTAAGCCTTCTAAAATATGTTGCTTCCAGAACCCTGTATCTGTAACAATGAAAAATAATGTGACTTTAACAGCTCTGAGATCAAAGTATTTCAAAAATCCCTTAAAGACTTAAAGCAGAAACCTACATCTTCTCAGCCTCATTTACATATCTAGATTTTAGTCCCAGGGTTACATATTCAGTGCACTGCACTGGGATATTTGTGAAGACACCTATTAGCAATATTGGGAGTTGTGTGAATGTGGGAACTGTTTAGCTACCTGCAGCACAATTCAGTTGGGGAGGTGGGAGAGGGGAGAGCGGGGGAGAAGAGAGAAACAGTCTCCCAAGTGTTCATGCTGAATAGTACTGTAGACACAAATGCATAAATTACTCTTAGAAGGTTCCTAGAGATATGAGTGCTGTGGAACAACAAATCAAATAAATTATGCAACATGAAAAACAATCTCAATATAAGAGTGTTACTGAGAGAACAGTATGGTGTATAATTTCACTCCATTGCAACTGAGCATGCCATTTATAGACAAAATCTTCCCTGTCCACAGATTTTTGGAATATTAAGACTTAGGTCTTGTCCTCACAGCAAAGTTAACTCAAGTTATAACTCAAATGACAGGTTTCAGAGTAGCAGCCGTGTTAGTCTGTATCCGCAAAAAGAAGAACAGGAGTACTTGTGGCACCTTAGAGACTAACAAATTTATTAGAGCATAAGATTTCGTGGACTACAGCCCACTTCTTCGGATGCATACGAAGAAGTGGGCTATAGTCCACGAAAGCTTATGCGCTAATAAATTTGTTAGTCTCTAAGGTGCCACAAGTACTCCTGTTCTTCTTATAACTCAAATGTTGTCCCTAACTGGCTCACTCAAGTCTCATCCACACATACATCCCTTAACTCAAATTTTGTGGTGCTTTTAACTTGATTTGGCTGGCCCATTGGGGGGATAGGCTAAAACTTGAATTCACATAACTTGTCAGCAGCTAAAAAGACCACTTTGCAGTGTGGACACAGGCTAACTCCACTCAAATGCCACTCTGATACCATCACAATCACTCTTGTGTGCCCAGAAAGGACAGACAAGTTTTTCCATTATTCACTGAGAAAGAATTCATAGAACAGCTCAGCTTACCGTAGTGCTAAGGACCATGGGTCGTGTCCCAAGGACCATGGGTCATGTCCCTAGAAGTCTCAGCACTACTTGATGAGTGTAGCACCAGTGTGAATAACAACAGCTGTAGTGTTATTTCACAGCAGGACTGCTCTCACTTGAGCTAGGCTAACTGGAGAGGAGTAACTAGAGTGTAGATAACTTGTGTTGACTCTACAGTGAAGACATACCCATATTGAGCCAGGTAGAGGGTGGAGCATTGCCTTAGCTATGAAGTACTTTATTTTGAATCACAATTTTAATTTTTAGTAAAACCTACAGTAGTTTCTCAGCAGCGCTTATGGAGAGCATGTGTGTCCTGTTTCTTTAAACCTGTAACACAAAGCCAGGCAGGAGGTGAGCCGAAGAATGTTCTAATCAGTTGTTCTTTGGTGAAACAGAGAGAAAGAGAAGCAAGCTTTAGGGTATGTCCAGCCTACCCACCGAATCGGTGGGTAGTAATCGATCTATCGGGGATTCCCGATCCCCGAACGCGCTCCCGTCGATTCCGGAACTCCACCAGGGCAAGTGGCGGTAGCGGAGTCGACGGGGGAGCCACGGCCGTCGATCCCATGCCATGAGGACCCGAGGTAAGTCAAAATAAGATATGTCAACTTCACCTACGCTATTCCCGTAGCTGAAGTTGCTTATCTTACATCGACCTCCCTCCCGCCCCCACAGTGTAGACCAGCCCTCAGGATAATACTGTTTCCCTTAGCTTAATAAGTTTCCTTACATGGCGTTAGAAGATAATGACTCTTTACTATTGTTACATGACAATTATTAAGAACAATTTTTATTTATATAACAGCTCTTAACCTGAGAGATCTGAAAGGGCTTTACAAAGTATGGGCCAATTTTCAAATTTAGGGATATGCATGTACAAATCTGATGTTTGCATGTGCACATAGCAACTTAGGTGTCCAAAGAAGTCATATGCTTTGGTGCCTACATTGTGCAATGTTTAGAAAAATCTTAGGGCTTGATAAGAAAGATATACTACAAAGGGCTGGCCTAGACTTGAAAGTTATATCAATTGGGCGAGTGAAAAATCCACCTCTGAATGATGTAGCTAAGCCGACATAACCCCAGTGTAGACACAGCAATGTAACTAATGTCGTTTGGGAGGTGGCGTTGCTACACCTCTTCTGTTGGCTAGGCTGCCTCTACAGTACAGGGTGATGCCACCATAATGTGGTCCTGGTCCACAACTAGGGGTCCTAGGTACAATGGTAATACAAACAAATAAATAATAAATAATAATAATTAATAAATTACACACATTCATATGCATATACTTCATTTAATTGGGGCATGCTTAATTATCACTTTTACCAGGACATCTCCTCAGGACAACTCACTTCATCCAGTGAGTGGGAATGACTGCTCACTCATCAGGACAATAATTAGCTTAAATTTTGCTTAATGGCAAAGTGCATCCACCCAGTGGCAAGCAGTAAAGTGTGGTTTCACCAGATAGTAAACAGGTGTGAAATTCCAAATTCTGGTCTTTAAATTGGGAAGAATTCACCAAATGAATATTAAAAGTAAGAAATAAATATCAGATAAAGATCAAATGTAGTGTGGCTCATTCGTAAAATGTTTTCTAAATGAAAATGGTCCTCTTGGCCAATACAGTGCCCCAGTGCTAGCCCAAGGCAACAGGAAGGAATCCTCCACTCAGGCTGCTGAGAAGCTATGGAACTCCTTTAAGTGTAATGGCTGAAGCAGCCTTCTTTGACCCTAAAGCACCCGATATACAGGAGACTTGGGGAAACTTGTTGCCTACTTTCTGTCACATCATTATAAATAAACTGGAAGAAAACTCATCTTCCAGCAAATCTGACTGACAGCTAGCACAAAGAGAGACAAGGTGGGTGAGGTAATATCTTTTATTGCAGTGGTTCTCAACCAGGGGTACGCATACCCCTGGGGGTACATCAAGTCATCTAGATATTTGCCTGGTTTTACAACAGCCACATAAAAAGCACTAGCGAAGTCAGTACAAACTAAAATTTCATACAGACAATGACTATGCATTGAAATATAAGTACAATATTTATATTCCAATTGATTTATTTCATAATGATATGGTCAAAATGAGAAAGTAAGCAATTGTTCAGTAATTGTGTACTGTATTTTGTACTTTTGTATTTTTAAGTCTGATTTTATAAGCAAGTAGTTTTTAATTGAGGTGTAACTTGGGGTTACGCAAGACAATTCAGACTCCTGAAAGGAGTATAGTAGTCTGGAAAGGTTGAGAGCCACTGTTTTATTGGAACAGCTTTTGTCGGTGAGAAAGACAAGCTTTCGAGCCACAACAGCATACAGCTAGTATAAACACATACAAAATCCTGCAATCTTTACTCAGCTGAAATTGCCCAGGAAGTCAATAGGAGCAGGTAAGAATGGCAGGAACCGGCCCTATTAAATCAGGTTTTGGACCTACCTATGCTACTCTCTCTTGCAGTGTGTGAATAATAGAAAATTTACAAATAATTAAGAGTTCAAGGCCACTACTACTTCATTTTTACTACTCTAACCAGTGGTGCTGGAACAATTTTTATAGTAGGGGTGCTGAAGGTGGAAACCATGTATTTGGGTTGTTATTACTACACCTCTACCCTGATATAATGCTGTCCTTGGGAGCCAAAAAATCTTACCACATTATAGGTGAAACTGCGTTATATCAAACTTGCTTTGATCCGCCGGCGCGCGCAGCCCCGCCCCCCCCCCGGAGCGCTGCATTACCGCGTTATATCTGAATTCGTGTTATATCGGGTTGGGTTATATCGGGGTAGAGGTGTACTTAAAGCCAGGGCTGCAGCAGCCCCCCAGAACCGCTAGTTCCAGCACCAATGACTAACCGGCATATAAACTCAGATACCATACTCAGTAAAATAAACCCTGAAGGTGCATGCAGAGCTATTTCACATTCTGTATGACACCCTGTTTTTAGTTTAAAATGAGCTCTTTGGATAGATCTTCAATAATTAAGGGAAACCGAAATCAGAACATTTGCAGTTGACCAGAATCCAAACAACCCTGCCTCATTCTTCATGAGCTCTTTTGATCGGTCCCAATTGCCAACTTAGAACCAGCAAGGCAATCAAACTATTGTTTTCAGTGTAGGATATAGTGCTATTATAAAAGACATGAAAAATAATCAGATAAAGGTGGTAATTCATTCTGACAAATCTAAACCGCTCAGAGTTCACAGTCATGATTTATTGCTTAAGTGAATTGCTCCTATATGTTCTGTTCGACTTGCATTTATCTGAAATGCTAAGTATGAGTTACTATAACAAAGAAGTGGTAAACCTCTGCAAGTACAGAAGTGTTCAGAAGCCAGGAACAGAAGAATTCAATCTACTCTCACCTAAAATAAATTAACTAATTTCTACAACTAACTTACATTTGCAAAGTCTGAATATCAGGCTTATTTTCCTGCAGTATCATTCTAGAATTTATTGAGGACATATTGAATCACTGCTAAAAAGCAATTAACTTTGCCATTTTTTGTTAATAATTTTAAATTTATGGATTTCTTAAGCCCACTGGGAAAATGAGAAGTAGGGGTCATACAATCACGCTGAAATTTATTTTTTACCTATTGACTTTTAAAACCACAAGTTTCCAGCAGACATGCCACCACATACCACATTTACAAGTCATGCAGGACACATGCATGTATACATTGTTGGTGTATTAGTAATGAGTCTGTGGAATGGTGTCCATTTTGTGTTCCAGAAAAACATTTTGAGGGACAGGTGTGTTCCTAAAGGAGAACAAAACAATGATGTGTTTTAATTTCTGGATATCACTTGCATCTAAATGCCTTGCCCACAGTGAGGACAGAACTAAAAAAAAAGACATTCTTATGTCAGAATAAGTGTCCACATAGGCCTGGGTTAAATTCAGTCTTTAGTTTATACCAGTAGAACTTTCCTATGTAGACAAGTGCTTAATAGCAAGATTCAGCTGTAATTACTGAAGCTCTGTGGGTAGGTAAGTCTACAGAGACTGCATGAACTTGACGCTCATGACAGAGCAGTGAGTAGTAGTTTCACCAACTAACAAATTCACAATACAGGAAAAATAAGCAAAAAATGTGTTTATTCTAGATCAAGGGTTCCCAAACTTGGTTCGTGGCTTGTTCAGGGTAAGCACCTGGCAGGCTGTGAGACACTTTGTTTACCTGAGCATCCACAGGTATGGCCGCTCGCAGCTCCCAATGGCGGCAGTTCACCATTCCTGGCCAATGGGAGCTGCGGGAAGTGGTGGTCCGGCCCATGCCACTTCCTGCAGCTCCCATTGGCCGGGAGCAGCGAACTGCGGCCACTGGGAGCTCCAAGCAGCCATACCCACGGATGCTCAGGTAAACAAAGTGTCTCGCGGCCCACCAGGAGTTTACCCTGAACAAGCCGAGAACCAAGTTTGGGAACCCCTGAACTAGATTTTCATATAAGCGTTAGTGGTTCTATTTAGTTAACCTGCATTTTTTGTTTCCTTTGTAAACCTTACAGAGGTGTTCCACATGGTGGAACAGAACAACTTTGTTTAGTATTTGAGGCAAAGAACAAATGTTTATTAACCAAAAGAAAACAATTCTTGCTCAGATATGGCCTCGCATGCACAAATATGATGAAAGTCACCACTCCAAACTTCTATATTAATCAGATTGAATTCTTCATTAGAAAGAAAGAGAGGGGTCCGGTCTGCCCTCTCTCACCACCTTCACCACAGCTTTTCCTTTCTAAATGTTTCTATGAATGACAGTTTTTCCATACTAGTTTAATCAATCTGTCATTTATACCTTTAGTCATTTACTAGTTATGCCACAGCCTCCATGAAAAAGGGTCTGTTTTCATTATTAAACATATGGCTTCCTAATCACTTTGTGCACTCAATTTGCATTCCTTCTTCTAGCTTTTTAAACACCTGAAAATACAATATCCTCCTATCTTAAGGGTATCATTAAAAGGTGAATTTAAAATGTTTTTTTAAACAAATATATTAAACTGAGAATTATTTAAGATCCCAAAGCTTTAACAAAGCACAGGTGTAAAATTAGCATGTGATCTGGATTTTGAAATTAAATTGAAATTAATGGAGATATCCCATCTCCTAGAACTGGAAGGGACCGGTCATCGAGTCCAGCCTCCTGCCTTCACTAGCAGAACCAAGTACTGATTTTGCCCTAGATCCCCAAGTGGCCCCCTCAAGGATTGAACTTACAACCCTGGGTTTAGCAGGCCAATGCTCAAACCACTGAGCTATCCCTCACTCCATATGTGAAACCAGCCTAAATTTCAGGATGCAGCACAGCTGCAGAAACAAGTCTTTGAAACTGCAAATAGTATAATTTTTAAAATGAGCTGAAAGACTGTCTGCCAAAGCCCAAGTTTCAGGTTCTCAGTTACCAGTCTCCTTGTTTAATAAATTGTAATATAACAAGCAGTCTTTTCACTGGGACAAGCAGTTACACATTCCAGAGGGAGATAAATATCTAGGGCCCCAATTCAGCAAGGTACATGAGCGCGAACATAACATATTGAATACACACATAACGTACTAAGTATGAGAAGTCCTGCTGAAGTCAATGAGACTATGTACGTACTTGAGTACTTGCTGAACTAGGCCCTAAATCCATTACCATACATCACTCTCTCAGATGCAAGCAGGTGTTTCTATGAAACTCTCTCTCTGCCCTGTGTGCAAAATAAAATGGATCTATAATTAGAGAAAAGTCGAGGGAGAAGGCAGTATTAACTTCTATATTTTGGTTTAAAATTATTAAGACTTCTCTCCAAAAGGCACCTGCTGCCATAGATCTACCACAGCTCTGGATGCTATAACCATTGCCTAAAGCAGGAGCTACTGCATCATCATCATCCATTAATTGGAACCAAAACAGTCTCTAAAGCAGGGGTTCTCAACCTTTTTCTTTCTGAACCCCCTTCAACCTCCCCCCCCGTGCTATAAAAGCTCCACGGCCCAGCTGTGCCACAACAATTGTTTTTCTGCATATAAAAGCCAGGGCCACCATTAGTGGGTAGCAAGGAGGGCAATTGCCATAGAGGGCAGCACAAAGCTAAGTTGCTCAGGCTTCGGCTTCGGCTTCAGCCTCAGGTGGTGGGGCTCTGGTCCCTGGGCTGCAAATGGTGGGCCTTTGGCTTTCTGCCCTGGGCCCTAGCGAGTCTAACACCAGCCATACTTGGCAGACCCCCTGAAACCTGGTCACGGCCCCCCCAAGGGGCCATGGACCCCTGGCGGTCCGCAGACTATTTTTAAGATTGTTAAAGGGATCCATCCGACAAAACCACTGCTTAAGAGGCTCTAAAAGTCAGTTTCCCTCCTACAGTAGATCATGCAGGAGCTCCCTAGGGTTTGCTGTGCTGCTGATCTCAGCTATTGCTGCACTACATCTGCACTCTTGGTGGACAGTTACCTCTTCCCCCAACCATAACAAACCCCCTTCATTTCCAATATATGGTTTTGCTAGTATCTCCTTCTGTTGGCTTTAAACTTTTTTTAAGAAAACAAGTTTGGGAAAATTATTGTTCCAACGAGGGCACAGGGCCAAGCCTACTTAAGTATTCAGATCAGTCCCATACACTCTGGGGAGGATAAAAAATAATTAAGTCCTTTTTTGCAGCAGTATCTCTAATTAATATTTTCTCTTGTCCACCCCACCCCACTTTGTGGCAGAGAAGCAGCAGCCTCAGTTTTAAATGGTGCAAGTACAGATGTGCAATGTTTCTCATAGATAAAGCACAACCAGCGCATTAGGGCGGTGCACGAGTGGCTGCACTGTGCTGGCTGCACCCAGATGTTCACCCTGGGACCTACTACCTGCAGAAACAGCTTAAGCTGCTTCTGGCCCTTACTATAAGTCTGACGTTGGACTTGAAGGCCATGAAGACAAAGCCTTGAGTAAGCCCACACTTGTCAATGAATTTTCCATAACCAGAGTCTGTTTGGTAGCATTGACATGGAGCTCTGTCAGAGCTTAAATGGATGGAGAGCAGGACACTTAATAAAAGGTTCAGTGCAGGTATAAAGTATTTCATAATTAAACAGAACAAAATTATTGAGATAACCCACATCCTTATCAGTTACGCTGACAATTTTATTACAGGATATTTATTTACCTATCAGAAGTGCAATCCTTGGCACAAAAAGCCAGGTCACTCTTTTAATTAACTATATTTTTTCAGGGACAAGAGAGAAAAGCCAGTAACTCTCCCAGGGAACTGGGATTCCTCCTGACTTCCCCCTCTCCCCTGTTAATTAAGAAAATGATTACAGTATTTCCTTTCACAGTGGACTTCAGAAGGAGTCCATTACTCCAGGGCAGGTATTTTGAAAAACCTAAAGATGGCGCTTTCTGCTGATAGAGTAGCTGTGTTATGGTGAGGGATGTTTGGCAGATTCCACACATCACAACAGCAGTCCCTAAAGGAACATAAAGAATACTTTTTGGTTTTTACAGACGCTTCTGGCAAGACTGGCAGAACACATGGGTTTGGCTCTCACATCCACCCTCTTCCAAATATGGGACTTTTTTACCGGTCCACAATGCTGATTATTGGCTGCCAGTCCTACATAGGCAAGTACCAATCTGAAATGTGGAAGAAGGCCCACAAATCTGTCAATTCTCTGTCCAAAGATATATGGATATAAATCAAACATGTTATCTACAAGAGCTCGGAGACATACCATCAACACGTTAGGACAGCCTTTGATGTATCTGATGTTTGAGCAAGAACAGCAGCCTCTGGGAAAGATGCATGCCAACTTGCACAGCTGCAAGCATCCAGTCTTCATTATGGAAGTGCAGAAGAAGCTCAAGGACTTGCCAAGACAATGAGAAACCATTATGGGAAAGGTTAATTTCACCAAAGCCAAGATAATGGAAGACACCTTTCATTTCCCAAGGTCGGTCTGGCAGCCCTCTCTCTTATCCAACAGTGGGAGAAGGGAAAGGCACTAGTGTATATGTTTTTGGGTCAGACTACAAGGTTGCTCAGTATTGCTATAGTAAGGGTGCTCAGCTTCCCTCCTAAAAGAGCCGAAGGGAAGTACTTCCTTCTAAGCCCCTTCATGTTTTTAAAAGACTCTGACAGAAACAGCTACTCGACCAGCAATTCCTTTTAGAGGACTTTTCTGTGAAAGGGAGACTAGAGATCCTTTACTGGCAGAGACTTGGCCATATGAGTCCTCAGCATTGTCAAGTGAAGCTACAGGATTCAACAAATTTTTCCAAAGTGCTCCCCGTGGAGGGTCACATGAGACAACTTCAGTGGACCCTCCGTAATATCAGTGGTCACATGCATAACCATCTCTCACAAATGAAAAATGATGTCTGACGCTGCAGTGGTGACTGTTCAGGAGCAATCTGAACTTCAGAAGGGACATGCAAATTCCTCCTATCCAAAATATAGGAATCACAGATATATTTTGCCTGAAAAAATAAGCCCACATTAAAGGGACCACACCCAAGATACTGATTTACTCTGTTTAGGAACAGCATGTGCATGTAAGTTTTCTGGAGATGAGAGAGGTCCTGGATGCACTAAGAGGAGTCAGATGTGGCATTACAAACCATAGCCCTGATTCAAATGACAGACAATTATGTTTTACATCAGCAAGCAGGAAGGTAACAAAATCATTCATCCTGTGTGGGAAAGCCTGCAGGTGTGGAACTGGGGAGTGCCCTACTAGATGACATCTTTGTTGCCACATAGCTGTCAGGAAAGAATAACACTCTCACAGACAGGCCAAGCTAATTAATAGCATTCCTTGAATCAGGTAATGGTGGCCCTGATTTCTCCAAAGAGCTCCCTCTTTCTGGAGGCAAATATACTTCTCACTGCTGTCCCAGTGCAATCCCATCAGACAAAGCACTTGACTCATGATCCTTGCCAACACAGCTTCTATCTAGAACATAAGAACAGTCATTCTGGGTCAAACTAACAATCCATCTAGCCCAGTGTCCTGTTTGCCTCTCTCCATTGTGAAAACTGACCATTGTTTTCATATTCCATAGGCCATATTCCTAGCCCTGGTTTCCTGTCTTTTAACTAGTTACTGATCCATGAGAGGACCTTCCTTATTATTCCATGTCTACTTAATTTCCTTAAGAGACTTTGGTGAGGGAATTTGTCAAAGAGTTTCTGAAAATCCAAGCACATTACATTCACTTGTTATTCACATGCTTGTTGACATACTCAGAATTCTAATAGATTGAGGCATGACTTACCTTTATGAAAGCCTTGTTGACTCTTCCCCAACACATGGGGGTTATCTTCGTGTTTGATAATTCTGTTCTTCACTATAATTTTTACAAATTTGCCTAATGCTGAAGTTAGGCATACTGGCCTGTAATTGCCAGGATTGCCTCTGGAGCTTTTTTTAAAAAAAATCAGCATTACATTATCTGTCTTCAAGTCATCTGGCATAGAGGCTTGTTTCAGCAATAGGTACATACCACAGTTACTAGGTCTGCAATTTCATATCGGAGCTCCTTCAGAACTCTTGGGTGAATATCATGTGATCCTGGTGTCTTACTGCTGTTTAATTCATTAATTTGTTCTAAAACCTCTTCTCTTCTCTTCTACTTATGCCTCGGAAGACTGATGTTGAAAGATCTGGTGTCTCCAGGAAGCTGCCTGAGGTCCTCCCAAATGGCAGAAAGGAGTATACCAAAAGAAAAACCTTGGATGCCTGGTGTGAAAAGTCTATCATTGACCATTTCAAATGTGCCCCACAAAAATCACGTCATGACCTGCGTCAGCTGTCAGAGTCTTGCTTACATCTGGCAGCTATTTTTCATGAGTTTATCTGCAGCTGCTAGTCATATAGTACAGAAGATACTTATTGTAGTATAATCTCTATTTAAGAAACCCCCTTTGTAAAGATCTAGTGTGGCTCTCATTGCCTGCAAGCTGAAGTTCTCCCATGGAAGGTAATTTACTGGTAGCAGTGACTTCACCCCAGAGAGTGAGCAAGCTTCAGGCCTTAGTAACTGATCCACCTCACTCTAAATAAAGTTGTGCAATAGATACATCTGCAATTCCTCTGAAAGGTGGTGTCAGAATTCCATTTTAATTCATCAATCATCCTTCCAACATTTTCCTTATACTCATATGTCTACTCTAGTCAGGCTCCTCTCCACAAACCAGTGTGAAAAAGTCCCTAGAATTTTATCCAAGAAAGACTAAAGCTGTGTTTCGTTTCACACCTGTACGGTAAAAGAGAACTATGTCTAAATGACTGCTTGTCACATCGTTACATTTTGGCATCTTTGTAACTTCAAGGTCATGTCAAGGCATAATTGGTCTGAGTGATGCTTCTGTAGCAAACCTCTGTACAATTTCTATCCAGAATATTTATAGGGAAGCCATATGGTCTTTTCTGCACAACTTTCAAGAGCATTACCATGTGGTCTCGGTCTCACAAGAAGAAATAAGTTTGAGCTCACTGCTGGTACAGAATCCATTTTTAGGCTTACAAGGGCCATCTCTTCCAATACTAGTACTTTGAGGACATCTCTAGAATTGTTTGTTTATGTACTTGTGTGAGAGAAGATCTCTCAAGAAAAACACATTATTTCTGCCTATCCCACAAAAACATACTGAAAGCTCATAAGAAAGTTGCATTAAATTCACAAATTCTTCCTGCCTGACCAAATTTTTCATACTTGGGTGCCAAAAGTTGGGCTTCTAAGGCCATATCTAGGATTTTCAGCAGTGCAGAACACCCACAAGTCCCAACGATTTCTATGAAAATCAGGACATATACTCCAGGGCCTAACTTTAAACATCCAAGTTCAGAGGGAAACAGACAAACGAACCATTTCTTTCAGGCCAATCCAAAACAACACCCACTCGTGGAACTCCCATTGATTTCAAATAATCTTCCCTGTGTGTAGAGGCTTACAGGGCTGGATCCTTTCCAGTGTACACTTCTTTGTTCTCTTCATTATACTATCAGTCTATGCAGTAACTATCAACACAGTTAAGTCAGCTCAACCAAAAATACCAACTGCTTCAAATTCTCTTGGCATACTTACCTTTACAAGTAATTTTAAAGAGTTGTATTCAATATAAATATTTAAATAGCTTTTTGGGATAAAAATGTTTTCCTAGACTTGCTGGGCTTTCTTATTTGATTTCAGTTATTCTTGATTTGGAGTCACTTCTGACGCTTGTTTCTTTATTACATTACTTGGTTTATGAAACTTAAAAAAAATTCATGTAAAACAAAAAGTGAATGGGAAACACAAAATCTCTAGAACTTTCCCAAAACTCATCCTAATTTTCAGCCTATGACTGTGAACATGCAGGTAGATCGCTGTACCCAATAAATACAAGGGATCTCTACACAGGTGCAGGTTAGCTTGTGTGGAGCCATTGCAGGATCAGGGCCTAAAGCAGCTATTCTCTAGCACCTGAAAAGTTCAGGATCCATAAAGCACTTTCACAGGCAGAGAAAAATACATGGATTCATCACCAGAAAAAACAAAAGCATTTTTATGAGCAAGTTGTTACTTTTTCCATAGAACCTTTTAAACATTCAGAAGACTTGATGGGTCTTCTCACTGGTATCACCACTATCTCTGGGAGCTGATTAACTAACCTCCTTACAACAGCTTAAAGTGGCTTGAAGAAATGTTTACTCTGTCATTGCCTAGATTTTCATTAGTTCACAGGAGACGTTCAAGGAGTCAGATAGGTGGTTTAAAAAACTGGAAGGGGGCAGAGACTGTCGACAATTGTTGCTACTTTCCTGGTATTCCTGCTGAGAAATGTCTCTCCCTCCTGAACAGTGATCGTCCTGCCTCAGACCCACCTCAGTTTCCGATCATCTTTATTTGCACCCTGGGTAACTAGCCCACTGTAAGCGGATCTGATATCCTAAAGTATGTTTCTCTAGCTACTAGTTTTTTCTTCATCTTGAGATCCTCTGTCCTTTTGGAGGTATGGGCAAGTGTAACTGACATCAGCATATATGTCATATGCAACACTGGGTGATGCCAGGTCACTTATTATCTCTCCTTAGAAGTACTGAGATGTGCTCCCTCCAACGCAAGTGTATGTGGTTCAAGGTGCATTTTACCCAGCTATGGTCATATGGAAAATATCAATTTTTCCCCTCAAAGAACAAGTAACCCAACTGTTTACATGACCGTTCCAAAAGAAGTTTTTAAAACAATGAAAGCTCCAGATTTAATGATCATTCAGTTTTTTAAATCTGTGGTCTTATTCTTTGCTTACGTATAAAGTCCTTGCATTTACTTATTGGACACTTTCTGTTCTTGTTTCTAAGAGCACATCTCCTCTGCCCCCGAGTTTGGCTACAGGGATGTGTGATCAGCAGTGTGCACCAGAGTACTTCACTGTAACTCTCCAGGATGGATGCTGAGGGCAAAAACTATAAGATTTCTAGTTCAGGACTATATTAATGTGAACTAAGAACTTTTTAGTTCTCACCCACAGCATCCGTACAGGTGAGTTACGGCACAGAACTTTAGTGTGCACTGCTATTCACACTCCCTAAGTCCAAACTGTGGGGCACGTAGACATAGCCTAAGACAGTGGTTCTCAACCTGTGGGTCGGGACCCCAAAGTGGGTCGCAACCCCATTTTAATGGGGTCACCAGGGTTGGCGTTATTTGCTGGGGCCTGGGGCCAAAGCCCAAGCCCTACCGCCTGGGGCCAAAGCCTGAGGGCTTTAGCCCTTGGTGGTGGGGTTCAGGTTACAGGCCCCCTGCCTGTGGCTGAAGCCCTGGGACTTTGGCTTTGCCCCCTGTCTTCCCCCAGCCTGGGGCACGAGGCTCGGGCTTTGGCTTTGTTCCCCCCACCTGGAGCGGCAGGGCTTGGGCAGGCTCAGGCTTCAGCCCCCCATCGGGGTCGTGTAATAATTTTTGTTGTCAGGAGAGGGTCACGGTGCAATAAAGTTTGAGAATCCCTGGCCTAAAATATTCCTGAGGATTACATTTCAATTATTACATTCCTGAAAAGGTGTTTACTTTTTATTCCTCATTATACAATGAATATAAAATGAAAATCAGATTTAGGAGTCCACCTATAAGGCCATCAGAAATTAGTCTCTTAATTTGTTCTTTATAACACATTTGGAATAGAAACCCTAGACACCACGAATGTTTTTAATGTAAAAGAGAAAAACCTTCCTTATTCAGATAGCTCTTTTCCTTCTACCAGAGAAACCACAGAACAATAATGAAAATATTATTACTTTTTAGTGACATCCAAAGATGGATAAATACAATTCTCTAAACTCCCTCCCCGACCTCATGCTCACCCTCACACATGCACTGAGGTATCTGTACTCCTTTTAAAACACACACAGCATAAGAGACCCCCATGAACATACACACAAATGTTTAGCATTTATTCAAAATTATCTATCTTATGGTGATTGGCTCTTAATCTTCTGTGCTGAAGACAAGGAGCAAGGCAGATCCAATTACCCTCTTTTATTCTCTCATGTAAGCCCTTGGGGAAATTGAAGTCTCATCCTTTTCTCCAGAAATGCACCCACGAGAGTGAGAGAAAGAGCACATGCACCAGGAGGGAAGGGGATAGAAGTCGCTAACACATTTCATTAGAATGGATGAAGCTTCTTATGCTGCTGGTAGCAATGAAGAGGATTTTAATTAACAATATGGCAAAGTAAGAACTGGTGGGTGTAGACAAATAAAGCAAGCAATTAATAAAAACTGAATGCAATAAGTACATTCATTGTAATTCATAAGTAAAATCACACACATACTTCCCCACCACCCTTGCCCAGTGGAAATCCAATTTTTTTTAAGCCCAGGAGCTTTTCTATTCCTCTGGAAATTTAGCAACTCATTCCATCTATGAGAAATAAGCCTACGATGTAAGCATCGGGAACTTTATTTTCATTTCTCAGTGCAAACTGTTATGCAAGCAAGAGGGAGTAACTCCCTGCAAGTCTTTGCTTATTGTTAACATTTGATAAATTGCTAACATTTGATAAAGAAAGCTGTGTGAAAAAAATGTTGCTTCCCCCTTACTAGCCATGGCATAATATTCTATTCTTTTCACAAAGATTTAGGGAGCGGTGTATTTAAAGCTTTCCAAGTTTACTGGAACTGTTGCAGTGCCATGAAATTAAAAAAAAAAAAAAAAGTTTGCCATATACTAAATTTATGATGTTTCTACAGTGCAAAGGAGCCAGCTTTCTTGGTTAGTTAGACCCCTAAAATTCCTTTATAAACAAAAGGTTTGATGGGAAGGTATAATTAAGAATTCATAAAATTTCCCTTGCTTTCACTTGGAAAGCTTTCAGGTTGAATGATCTACTGTAGGTGTGGCCCAAAATGCTGGCAGGTGAAAGAGAGCAAGAGAGAAGCATTTTTGTACAGACAAATGTACTTTGCCATATAATACAACTATAAAAAGTTAAAATATGGTCCCAGAAATGACCTGCATTATGCAATTATATAGTTGTGATTGACTCAATAGGCATAATATAATGTACACACGTTGGTAAAACTTATCAAAACCACAGTGAACTGTGAAGTATAAAAGAAAAATCACGAGATTCTTTCTTTAGGCACACACAAAATAATTCTGTTTCTCACCATGGCACAAAGGGAACTCTTCATGTAGTCATGGTTCCATACTGTAGTTTAGATTAAGGCCTGGTATAAATGAGAAATACTGATTTGTGGATTGTTCACTTTGTTATAATTTTCCAAGAGTAATAACCTGCAGGGAACAGTCAAGTTAATACAACATTTCAACTCAGAAATTGGCCTGAATGCAGCCGATGGGGTGTATATAATGAGAGCCTGTCTGCTGATAAAATGTTATTGCAGGACGTAGAGGCTAAGGAGCTCCTCTTATTTTCCATCCTAAAATGTAACCTTAGACTAATGAAATTTGGGCTAATAGTTCTCTGGAATTGTAATACACTGTATGTTTACTCCATTTTTAAAAATGGGCTGTAGTTTATAACCTGTCATTCAGCCATTAGGCAACCATATGGATAGCATTTTGTCTAGTTTATTCTCAAAGGTAAAGGCCTGTGATCTGCCAGAAGATGCAAGTCCCACCAGTTATTTTTAAGCTTAAAATGACTGTGCAATAAAACTGTATACTGCTCAGTTTATGCAGAATGGAAGCATAATTTATGTCAGCTAATGACTTCCAACAAATGTATTTGTCTATCTTCTTTGCATACTCACAGACTGTGCAATGTAACTACACTTTTCCCCAAAGTTCCCTACTTCAGACCGGGCAAATAAATTATATTGAAATGTGAAAACAATAATAATGAATAAGACAAAAATTGATATTGAGCAACTGAACTGAAAAATCTAAAGTGTTAAAGAAGCTGCTGCTCTGTTCCAAGAATTAGATGAGAACAGCAGATGTGTACTACTGAAGCTATCCTCCTCCCTTTCCCAAACAGTTCAGCAAACACCTTTAACACTCAGCATTCCCTTCACTTCCACCTAGGGTGAGCAGATGTCCCGATTTTATAGGGACAGTCCCGATATTTGGGGCTTTTTCTTGTATAGGCTCCTATTACCCCCCACTCCCTGTCCCAATTTTTCACACTTGCTGTCTGGTCACACTATTTACATCAGCTCAAATAAGGTTAAATGTTTATAGAAACTAAAGTGAAGTCTGAGATAAACAGGAATCCACGGTGAAAAATAATGGTCATAGTCTTGATATCTTTATTCAGACAAAACTCCATCTGAAGTCAATGGCAGTTTTGGGCCACTGTGTTTTATGCTAAATTTCAAATATCCGAATCAAGCAAATACACTGCCAGTAATTTATTATTGCATGGAACTGGTGTTACTTGTGTGGCAACCACCATCTTGGTTGACACTGGGGATTAAACTGGGGACATCAAGAAGTCGGAGTATCCGCACCTTGAGTTTAAGAGCCAGGTTCTTAAACTGAGAGCTGTAAAAGACCCACATACTCTGTGGACTGGGCACAGCGGAAGGCATAATACCCACTAATGAGTAGATTATACTTGCACCTGTAGGAACTCCAGAATTTACCAATATGCAGATACATGTTACAACTGTTGTACTGTTACCTGGATACATAAAAGTGTTACTGCATTCACAACAGAACTATCTGACATCCAATATAACATAGGAGGTTTCAAAACTTATTCAGAGTGGTAAATCAACACAGACTTTGATTCTGGGATAGTTTTCTGCCCATTACTACTAAACTATGCATTGGAAGACACTTAAAAAAATTACACACATGCATACACACAGTACAGGCAATCCATTAATGCATATTTTGCTGCCTCTTCATAATTTTGCTATGTAAATAATCATTAAACAGCATTTTTTTAAAAAATCTAGGTGTTACTCTCTAATTTAGGATTTTTAACAAAACAGTCTAGCCAATTTATTATACCGGAATAGTATTGAGCATTTGATCACAAAGGCACACTGTATATTTTCAAAGATGGACATTTAACAAGGTGAGTGATTTCTTAACAACAAGAGTTCCACACAAAGTGAAAATCAGAGGCTTTAGAAAAGTGAGAATATGATTTCATAGGCCTAGGTGACAATAATCACAAATAAGACTATCCTATTTCCCCCCATCCTCGACAAAAAAAAGCTTTCCATTCCTACTCCCGCAAATGAATAGATATGAAACTGGTAACCAGATATTAGCAAGGGCAATGAAAAGAAAGATTTCTCGGGACCATATATTGCACTGCTCTTGATCCAAACACACAGCTTCCATCCACATCGATAGAAGTGAACAAACAAAAAAAAGAGGGAGATTATGCGGGAGAGGTCCACTGTTTACAAAGGAGCCTGTTTGCCTCTTGATATGCATATGTAACTCCAATTGGTGCATACCAGTTGCTGAAGAAATATAACCACAAATCTGTGGAAAGTAAACTGACTTCTGTTTAAATAATGTCCCTTCAGTTTACTATGCATATACTCATTTTTAAGGGCATTTTCTAAAATCCTGAATTGATCCCATGAATAAAATTGGGACTCACTCCCCCCATTAGGCAATTAAATTTTGTTTGGGGGAAGTTTGGTTGGAGGACAGCTATGAAGGCCCCTTTTTTTCTTCCCTTTACTTGTCCCCCCACACTCAGAAAAGGTTCTGTGTCGCAACAATCTCGCCTCTGGCAGAGGAGACTTATTGTGGTTCCTGCAGCTGTTTTGAGCACTGGCCAGAGGAACTTGCTCAAGACCAACAGGAGGTGCTTCCTCACATGTTCAAGTCTCTTTTGCATGGATCTTAAACTTGGATGAGAAGACTAGTGCCAAGTCTAGTACATTCTGTCTTTACCGGCTGTTCCATTTTATTATTATTAACTTTTCTGCTAGTGAAGTTAGTGCTGGGGAAAGTTGCTGGGTTGGGAGCACAAGTAGCAATAGTGAAATCCCCTCCCTCTCTTCTACCCCCCCCCCCCAATCTACCTTGTTGAAGTGCATCAACCCTAAACTCAAGGGATCCACTCTAAGACCAGAGCTGCTAACAAGGTCACCAATTAGTGTTAGTTTGTGATGTGGACACTCGTTTACCAGGAGCAGGACTAAGAGCACAACCACCCATCATAAGGAAATGACTTTTGGTAACAACTGACCTGGACCAGATTCACCTGCACTAGATTCAGACTGGTGACCTAGAAGTGAAGGGTTCCATTCCACTGCCAATCCCACAACAAAATTTCACTAACAATCTGTTCCATTACCAAACCTCAAGCCATTTACTATTGCCAGTTCTATTTTATAACTGTTATGTTGATTTCTGATTTTTAATTTTTCCATAGATATAAAAACCTTGTAAGCTATAGAAACAGATTTCCCCTGGTTTCCGCCCTCTGCCCCCCCCCCCCCGCCCTCCTCAAACAAAAAAAAACACTCAAATAAAATTTTAACTAGTGAATTCAACACACAGTCTATATTACCAATAATAATAATAATTATGCATTGAATTCCCTACACAATGTACTGAAAGTGGACCTATTTATGACTTAGCTTACCAAAGAAATATTCAAAACTATGTTGATTTAAGGCATGAGGGATTTTCCTTTGCATCATATAAATTTCTGATTTAAGTGGCAGGTTTTCTTCTTGCCGCAATGATTAGGGAAGTAATTAATGAGCTACCCAGCAAATGTCACATTTCACTAAAATTGTAGTAAGACTGTATAAAGTTGTTACATTCTGGATGGAACATGACCATGTTTGTAGTCCATCCAAATAGCTATATCTAGATACTATTTGGAAACTGGAGCAGGCTAACAATTACAACTATTTGAGGCATTGGGTTGTAGATCTGGATGGATGAGAGTAAATTGCACTCCCAACACAATTTTGTCAATACATACTAAAAATAAAGCACTTACGTTTCGAAGGGGCTATTAAGCTGTTAACTCCCACTTAACACTAAAGCAACTAGCAATGCTGGTCAAATAACTGTTTGTACAGGATTATACTTCAAATTTGGATGAGAAGCTATTGTCTGTTACATGATTTGTGCAGATTCGTTTTTTAATGGATTTTAATCTCTAATAAGAGAAAGGATCACTCTCCAAGACTAGGAAGGCAACAAAACAAAGGATAAAGTATAAATATTGTTTCTTCCATCTACTTTCCAGCTGCCATGAACATTAAGCTCTTTTTGTGCGCCAGAAAAAAATAGAATGTCAATAAAAATCAAGTTTCAGAGTAGCAGCCGTGTTAGTCTGTATCCGCAAAAAGAACAGGAGTACTTGTGGCACCTTAGAGACTAACACATTTATTTGAGCATAAGCTTTCGTGGGCTACAGCCCACTGCATCTGAAGAAGTGGGCTGTAGCCCACGAAAGCTTATGCTCAAATAAAAATCAAAATTCTGTTCTTTTCAGGTTCTTACACCACACTCATAACCCGGCTTCCAAGCACCTTCCAGAGTTAAAAATAAACAGTGACTAATATTTGTCAAGGTGTGTTCCTCTTCATTCCTCACCCTAAAGGGAAAGATTGCATATGTATACCATATACCTATGTGTGAGGGGGAGTTAATCTGATATGTTATGTGCAAGAAAGCAAGTTTGAAAAAAATGTGCTTTGCACTGGGACTGGAAAATGCTAAGATTTGTGGTTGTTCTTTGATTCTGTGGATGTTAAGGCTGGTCTACACACTGGAAACTTTCCTCAGAAAAATCCACACTCCTGCGCGAGGTAGCTAGGCAGACCTAATTCCCTGTGTAGACAATGCTAGGCTGACAGAAGAATTCTTCCATCAACCTAGCTACTGCCCCTGGGTTAAATACAGTGACGGGAGAACCTCTCCCGTCGCTGTAGTGAGAGTCTACTCTACAGTGAAGCGCTGCAGTGGTGCAGCTGTTCACTATTACTTCACAATGAAAATTCCTTGCAAAGACAAATCTGTGAGCCCGTACAAAGGTGCAGCAATGTGAAGGGTTAAATATAACTTAGCTGAAAAAAAGAAAAAATAAGAATACACCCATGACTGGCTAAGTTTTTCTTTGTTACTGAATAGTTTCCATCTCCCTTAGGGCTCAATCTTGCCAATTGCTAAGTGCCCTCATAACCCATCGATTTCAACAGGAGTTTGCTCAGCCCCTTTCAGCTCGCAGAACCTTTCAGGTCAGATTCCCAGTAAACAAAACTTCAGGTTTTTGCATCAGATCATCATCATTTTCTAAATGTTTATAAGAACCTTAAACAAAACATTACACTGTGATCTTTATATTTCTCAGCTAAAGAGGAGCCAGATCTTCTGCTGGCATAAATAAGCTTAGCTCCATTGAGCATATATAGGATCAACCATATTTTTTTTAAAGACATGAAATAAATTTTAATACCTAGCAGTTATCCTGGTAGAGTGACAACTGAAATAAAAACTAACAATAAAATTAATTGCAGGTGCATCAGGAATATCACATTTACATGTTTATCCACAGTTGATTTTGGCCTACAGCAAAAAACAAAAACAAAAAAAACAAAAAATGGATTTTCATTTTCAGTATTAATTGGAAGAGAAAAAAATCCCAAAGATGTGAACTATTAAAATACATTTTTGTTATTGGATTGGGGGGGAGGGAAATTTGTAGTTAATCAGCGTGTGGTTCAACAGTTTATTTTTGTGCCTTTAATTACTCCATTACATATACAGGTTGCCAGACTTTATTAGGCTATGCTGTAGGTAGATAAATTAGAATGAATTTAATAAACTACAGATTATATAATCACATACCCATATTTTTAACACAGTGAACCATGTCTAATCCAAACAGAACCTTCAAGTTTATCAACAGAGGATTAATTTCATCAGACACAGAACAACTAAGCTTCAACTACTAAGGTTTCTGGGGCTATTAATATGGAGGATAATTGTGACTATGAGATTTCTTATGTAGTGTTAGGACCTGATTCTGAGAAGTGCTGTGCATCCTTAACTTCAGTGGGAGTGGAGGTTTCTCACAGCCTGTCTCTTCGAATCAGGCCTTTAAATAAAAAGGTATTAGCATGTTAAAAAAATCCACATGTCCTGTGAAACAAACAAACAAGGTCCAGATCATGGAGCTAAATGGATTTAAGCCAGCTGAGGACCAAACGATTAAAATTATATCATTTAACCAGTTAACTGTTAACCTAGGTTGCGCCGACTGGCCTAGTGTGGCCGGGGCTGGGATCCCTCTGGCTGGCACGGGGTCACTGGGGTTAACGGTTAAGGTTGGTTAACAGTAAGCCTAATGCTTACCGGTTAACCAGTTAACCTTTTACATCCCTAATGGACACTGGACATATAAGGCTAGAATGGTGATATAACAAGTGGCACTGCCCTCAGGAACAGACATGGGAATGAGTTGCAATTTCAAGAGCCACAATTTGCATTGCTCTTCCCCCATTATGCCAGAATGGAAGTCATCTGGTACTGGTCTGTACCAGCAGCACCACCAGAAATAAAATAATGGTCTAGACCAGAAACAGGTGACTTCACTTCAGGAACAAGAAGCAGAGAACAAATTACTTCCCCCTCCAGGATGGCTCAGCTCCATGGAACAGTACATTAGAGGACAAAGCCAGGCTTGGCTCATTTCTCACCTCTGTCCGTCCACACCTTGCCCATCTGAAAGGGAAATGGAGGAGTAGCCTCATGGAAGATGCTGTCCTTCCTACACTGGGATCTGCAACATAGGTAGCCCACACTATGCTGTAAGGTCACACCTTATGCCCCCTTATGAACCCACTTAGAAGAGTGAGACAATATTAACTTTATTAATGTAAAACCTAAGTTCCCAGAAAAGAGGAATATTACAATAATATTTAAAAAAAAAAAACACTTAATTGTGTGTCTATGCGTGCGCGTGCACACACACACACACACACACACACACATACTTTTTCAAAATACATCTCTTCCCCGATATAATGCTGTCCTCGGGAGCCAAAAAAATCTTACCACGTTATAGGTTAAACCGTGTTATATCGAACTTGCTTTGATCCGCCGGAGTGCGCAGCCCCACCCCCCCGGAGCACTGCTTTACCGCGTTATATCCAAATTCGTGTTGTATCGGGTCTTGTTATATGGGGTAGAGGTGTACATGCAAAAAAATAATAAAAAACAAAGGTGTTTTTTCTAATCTTTTATCATCCTTATATCTTATCATGAATTTTTCCTCCTCCTTTCATACATAAAAGTTAAAAAGAGATTAATCCCTTTAGCCCATGTATTTTGTACTCAGGAATATGATTTCTATTTTATTTACAATTTCTAATGTTTCTTTTAAGGATTACTGAAAATATGTAATTGTGCAGGTAATCATAGGGAATACACAGATACTGCCCTTATAATTCTCTTTTGGCAATTTCATGGGAAATCCATTATTCTGATCTCTATATGGTCAAAAATCAGAGCATGTAGTGGATTTAATGCTTGAATTCAGGCCATCTTTCATAATAGGCTCCCCTCAAAGCAACTTTTCTTGCTGTATTTCTTCCATATGCCCACAGGTCACTGGAATATTATTTGACACACTAAACTAAAATTCCCTGCAGTTAAAGTAAATAAAACAAAACAAAAAAACCCCCAAACAATACATTTCTGATAAAACTTAAATTAATAAAAGTAGCACTTCATATAGTACAGAAACATTTTCTCCTAATGTTATACAGTAACTCCTTACTTAAAGTCGTCCTGGTTAACGTTGTTTCGTTGCTGATCAATTAGGGAACATGCTCGTTTAAAGTTGTGTAATGCTCCCTTCTAAGGTCGTTTGGCAGCCGCCTGCTTTGTCTACTGCTTGCAGGATGAGCAGCCCGTTGCAGCTAGCTGTTGGGGGCTTGAAACCTGGATGGACCGGCAGCCCCCTATCAGCTCCCCGCTCCCCTAAGTTCCCTGTGCAGCAGCTGCCTGCAGTTCAGCTGTGTCCCTCCCGCCACTGCCATGTGCTGCTCCTGCCCTCTGCCTTGGAGCTGCTCCCAGAGACTCCTGCTTGCTGTGCAGGGGGAAGGGAAGGAAGAGGAGAGCTAATGTCAGGGTGTCCCCCTCCCTCCTGCTCCTGCACCCCACTTACCCCATCTTCCATAGAGCAGGGGAGACACACCACGGCTCAAGAGGGAGGGAGCTTGCAGCAGCTGCCTTCTCAGCAAGCTGATCTAATTAACAAGGCAGTGTACTTAAAAGGGAAATGCGCATATCTCCCTCCATTCCTGCTGCCTTGTAGAGTGAGAGAGTTAAGCCTTGAGGGCTCAGCCAATTGCTAGTTCATCATTTAGCAGTAAGGGAAATATCCCACCCTCTGACTCTTCCACCTCAACCAAGTTTCACAATCATCATCACTGTGTACCAGTATTAAATTGTTTGTTTAAAACTTATACTGTGTGTGTGTGTGTGTATATATGTATATAATATAGTCTTTTGTCTGGTGAAAAAAAAATTCCCTGAAACCTAACCCCCTCATTTACATTAATTCTCATGGGGAAATTGGATACGCTTAACATCGTTTCGCTTAAAGTCGCATTTTTCAGGAACATAACTACAATGTTAAGTGAGGAGTTACTATATTGAACTCAATTAATATGTAATTATGTGGGCTTTACACAGAGTTAAAGGTTATGCTAAAATACTTCAGACAATCCTAAAGGCTTCACAGCACACTGGCATGACAATTTGAGTCAGAACACTTGTTTCATTGTTCCACTGTCACATGAGATCTTTGCAAAAGGGTAAGGAAACAAGGAAGCTTACTCCTGTTAAGCCCACTGCTTTGAGATGAAAGGGGCTACAAAAATAAATTTCTGTTACTCTTCACTTTACCAATGAAGATCCAATTTTTCTTCAATGAGCACAAATGATTGCTGTCTATATAAATGTACTGTTTGAGACCAATGCATATTAACCTATAAGCATCTCACATAACCAGTTTAGGGCCAGGTCTGAAGAAAAGCAGAGCAACACAATTCCTGCTCACTTCAGTGTGCAATGGCCATGCAGCATATTGCTAGGAGACTACAATTGAAGTCTTCCATTTCATAGCAAAGAATATTACCATGTAGGTGAAAGTGCAGTCCTGCTAGCTCAAGTGAACTGATTCACCGCATTAAACAGCACTAAAGCTTGTTAAATGCTTCTTCCCTGTTTTATTCCTTTCATTCATCCTCTAATCAACTCTATGCCAAAAACAGAGAAGGGACAGATACTTCCTGGCTTTGAATGTTTCCTTATGAAAAAATCTTTTAGAATGTAATAGGATTAGGTCAATAGGGTTCTACAGAAATTATTCTAAATAATCTATTGAATTTAATAGCGATTAAATATCCTCTCGATAATTTTTGTGAATCATACAGAGTTTTATAGCATGAACATAATTCTCTATTCAATTCTACAGTAGTCCAAAAAACAAAAACAGAAGTTGTTTTCTACTGAATTCTATAGGATTAATCCATAAGAGCTGGTAGGGTTGAATACAGTTCATAAAGGTGAAAACTGGGGCTTTGCCCCAAATTCTATGTATAGGGCAGCACAGTTTACAGGAAAGAAGGTAGATTTTTGCCTTTGTTTTTCTGGATATCTTGGCCCAAATTCTATCTTTAATTACACTTATGTAACCTCATCATTTCATTGGGGCTACACCGGCTTAACTGAGGGAAGTACTTGGCCCTGTGTTTACATAACGTCATGCTACCGATTACTTAAAATCTTGAGTTCCATACCTGTGCACACTGTGGTACTGTTATCTAAAGCTAACAGCTGCCCATACAGCTGGTTGCTGCACAAGTAAATGTTTGCTATTCCGCCCTATAAAAGAAACCTCCCTCTATCAAACCAAAATAATCTTTCATTTTTTATTTTTGTTGCAGCAGACTTTAGTTCATGTCAATAACTAAGGGTACGTCTACACTGCAAAACAAAAACCGAACAAAACAAAACACCAGGCAGCAAATTTCAGAGCCCAGGTCAACTGACTCAGGCTTGCGTGGCTCGAGCTATTTTTAGCAGTGTAGACATTCCCACTTGGGTTGGAGCCTGGGCTCTGCAACCCATCCCCCTTGCCAGGCTCCAGTTCAAATGGGAACATCTACACTGCTATTTTTAGCCCTGTAGCGTAAACCAGTTGATCCGTGCCCTGAGACTCACTGCTCCAGGGCTTTTGGGGGTTTATTTTGCAGTGTAGACATAGTCCTTAGTTATGGACATGAACTAAAGGCTAAGAGGGTACCCCTAAACCAACAAACTTAATCTATTTTTGAATGCACCACATGGTATATAATCAGGAAATGCAGCTACAACATACATATGTTTTAACAGGATGGGCCAGATGCTATTGCTGAACTTGGAACAACAAAACACAAAGCCTATCAAATGATCATCTAATCCCTGAGAAATTTCTCTTTAATGCTAACTTCTGACACACACTTTTAACTGCTGCTTTTACAGCAAATTCGAAAAACAACAAAAAACTTTCCCTCATTTTAAATCCTTGTTTTCTATGGCCCTGACTCAGCATGGCAATTAAGCACATGCCTAACTTTAAGTATGACAATAGTCCTATTGTCTTCAATGGGACTACTCATGAGTTTAAAGTTAAGCATGTTGCTTGGGTACCTTGCCAAAATGGGGTCCAAGATCATAGGGCACGATAAGCTATTCTTAGTAGTAAAGATTTGCACTATTATCCTTGGTAACTGCTTGGAGGATCAGACCAATAGTTAGAACTGCAATGGACCTAGTAGATCACGGGGTTTAACCCCAGCAAATGCAGGACAGAATCCCTCAGATAGAAGATTATTTCATAACCTGGATGGTGTCCATTCCGTTCTTTTCCAGGAAAACATACTCAGATTTGATGGATTCAAGTTTCATTACACCACATTTGTGTTATTAGCAACTTAAAGAAATCAAAGTGCAGACCACTAAACAAAAATGGACGTCACCTCATCCCTCAACCTATTTGTACATAAAATACCAAATAAATCCCCTCACTGTTTAAACCATGTGTGCCACTAGGAACATCTTTCATACAAATTAGCATCAAACTTCTGAGCTTTTCTATTTTTGGTGTTTCAAACTCCAGAAGCATTTTTTTAAATTTACATATAAAACAGCTTTTAGAGGAAAGTATACCTCATACAATGCCAGTTTCATCACCAAGAGTACAGTAACTTAATTGGAAAGGTGGGGAGTTGTACTTTTAAAAGTATGCACATTTTCTCAAAATAAATTACAACTGTCAATGGGCTGTGATTTATTCAAATTATTATGTGCAAACACAGAAACATGACTTCTAATTTTCAAATCATGCTGCTTGACTATCTCTTCACGGACTATCAAAAACTGCTAGTGGAGCCCTGGTTGTAGGAAAGAAACAAACAATTAAGTCAGACTTCTGGGAGGTTCTGAAGGTTCTGGGGGGGGGTTTCTGTTTGTTTTTATAATTGTGTCTTAAGTATATGAACTGGATTTTTTTCAAGTTCAAGGCAAATTACCACACATGTTTAAATGCCTTTAATTAGATATATGCAACATTCACTGGCTTTTTTACAAATTTTTTTGCACAGACTATTGGGCTTTTTAGGCCCAAGCCCCGATAAGTTATTTAAATAGACTTTCTCAGTGAACTTCAGCCCACCCTACTGCTAGGTACTCTCTTGTTTTTGTAGTAGGTCCTAATAAATTCTGATACCCACTGTACTGCCAACTGCCCAAGATTCAACCACTGGTACTGTCCTCAACCTTAATGAACTTTGTTAAAGTGCTTTGATATTTGTTCAAATAAACTTTATTGAGATTTCAGGCAGATTACCAATGCAAATATGCCACAGCACACCTAACTAACTAGCAACAATGAAGTGTTGTAGCCGTCAGTCCTGGGGTATGAAAGAGACAAGGTGGGTGAGGTAATATCTTTTATTGGACCAACTTCTGTTGATGAGAGAAACATGCTTTTGAGCTCACCTGGAGGTGACCTGAAGAAGAGCTCTCTGTCAGCTCGAAAGCTTATGTTTCTCGCCAACAGAAGTTGGTCCAATAAAAGATATTATTACCTCAACCATCTTCTCTCTCTAGTGACAATGAAGGCACATATCTGGAGGGCAACTATTGAAGAGGTACAATGAAGGACTTAACACTTTGGGTGGTGTGGGAGAACATCAGCATGTGCATTACAAGCTATCAGCCCCAGAGAAAAAAGTTTGAAAGGCAGAAAATTGGCTTGAAGTTACCCTTTAAAGCTGTTTGTCTCAGCTCAGCAGGGGAAGAGTAGAAAATGGCATAGTATCTATGAAAAAATGACAATTTTCACTTTTTGTGAATATGAAGACATGTTTTTTGCAGGCTTCCCTGTGATGTGTAATGTGCCCCCAAAAAGGAACAAAAGCCTGATCCAAAATCTAATGAAGTCAATACTTGCATTGACTTTATTGGGCTTTGGATCAAACCCTGAGGGCCTTACGGTAACCTCCCACTGAAAAAAATTGCAGCAGGACAACAGAGGGCACAGGACACTGACATTCACTTCTCATCATTTCCAGCTAGCTAATGCTCTTTGCAGAGAAGGAGGGATTTGAGCCCTGATTCTGCAAACACTTAGGCACGTGCTTAACTTTAATGCCCGAAATAGTGCCTGGCTGCACCATGGAGAAGGCACCAACTGCAGGAAGAGGAGCACCCAGACCAAGGCTGGCTCCAGGCACCAGCTTAACAAGCAGGTGCTTGGGGCGGCCAAGGGAGAGGGGCGGCACCTGCGGCAATTCGGGGGCAGCAGGTCCCTCATACCCTCTAGGAGTGAAGGACCTGCCGCTGAACTGCTGCCGCCGATCGCGGCTTTTTTTTTTTTTTTTTTTGCTTGGGGCGGCAGAAATGCTGGAACTGGCCCTGACCCAGACTACTAGATATACTGTTCCTGCAAGGTGCAGCCCTCCCGTCTCTGGCATCACATTTCGCTTAACGTTTGCCGATTAATATTAGCAGAGGTGGACTGGAAGTTATTGCTGCAAAGAACAGCATTAACATCTGCCAGAAATGCATAAGTATTTGCATAGAGCTTTTTTATCTGCTGATTTCAAAATGTTCCAAAATGGTAGGTAAACATTAGCTCTTTTACAGATTACTGTGGATGAAGATAGGGACGCCAAATGAAAATTGTTCCAGAGTCTAACTTTTTTCCTCCTTTTATTGCAGGTGTCAAATAAATGCATTTATGTTTTTATATTATATAGCCTGATAAAAACTAGTAGCTGGAAAAAGCAACAGCCCTTTGTGCAACAGTAATAGCCGTGAATGGTTGTCTTCTTTTTGCATGAGTGCTATTAACAGTGACAAATGATTCCTCCTAATCCCAACATGGTTTGTCTGGACATATGTATTCTATTAATGCAGATACCCTTGGCTTCAGTTCTTTCCTAATAGTCACTGACGATTAAACTAAACATTAAGGATATGAAGAAACCTCATAAATTAAACAGTGCACAAGTCTTTGAGCTTTACCCAACTTCCTCTCCTACTCCAGGGGTTTCACATAAACTTCAAGACAGCATATTAATCTTATAGCTGGGTTATAAGTGATAAGGTATTTTTCTAATTGAGTCTGCATTGGTTCTAAATCTTTACTACCTTATCTATGTTCTCCCTCCCCATCTCTCACCTCCCCCCACTGATAAGATTTTACTGTATTGGAAACCTTTATTGTATTAACTACAACTTTATGTTTACTATAATGATGCTTTTCTGTATATACAGACATAGATGTCCCTTTTGCTGTGTCAAATAAAAGAGATATAGAAACTTAAAATCTAGATAAGTTTTTACATGACTTTTGGTGCCTCAATTTGTTTGGGTGCTCAGTTTAAAATGCCTTAGTAGCATAAGGGCCCTACTGTCAATCAAACCCTAACCCTGCCCCTTGACCCCTTAAGCCCCGCCCATTGACCCCCTAGTCCCTCCCATCTGTCATCGGAAGTCCCACCCTATGGGGGTATTACTTCCGGGGTCAAGGTGGCCACATGACCGGAAGCAAGCAATGCTGTCCCTTTGTAGGTGTTAGTATCAAGTATCACCAATGCTATCGGACTTGGGCTATTTCCCTGCTTGTGTGAACTAATTCTATACATATTTCCCTCATCACCATAGTATGCAAGTATCTTCCATTAGTGCCTTAAGCAACCTGACAAACATCTGTCACGTGTGGTTTGTTCTCCCTCATCCTCTCTCCAGAGGGAAGATTTCCCATCACCTATGAACAGATGTCACATGATTGTTACTTAACCAGTCATGAGGAGGGGATGGGGGCAGCAGGGAATAGTAAGCATGAGAAAAATTTAAAAGGACATTAAAACTTATATTTTGTATCAATCGTAAGTTGATAAACAAGCTAAAATGTTTCCGTAATATTTTAGAATGCCAATTAAAGCACATTTTAAACACACATTCCACTGCAGGGTCAGTTTCCAATATTGCATCATTAAAAGCCTGAAAATGAAACGGACAATGAAACCAAAGTAAAACTGACAACTGATTTTTTTGTCCAAATTGAGAAAATGTTTAAACAAAGAATATGACTAATGACAAAACAAATTTTAAAATTCTTTCCTTCCCAATAACCTAAGGTGTTATTGGCAACATAGATAATTAACAGTGTTGGTGTAAGCTAGTCAATGGAGCTTTGCTGATTTACACTAGTTGAGTATCTGGCCCATAAATTTTAAGCTGACAGTGTCTTTTTTTTTTCTTCCAATAGAGGTATTACATTTATGGAATGAAAGTGTTGTTTTGTATAATTACAAAAACACAGTTGATGGTGTTAATTTATTAAGGGAGCTGAAGAAGTTCATTGGAAAGCTCCGAAAGGTCAGAATTCTTACTGACAATTTTACAAATGCCTTTATCTAAATGTATGGACCATAAAGTCTAACAAATATGATTACCAGTGAGATAGCATCATTTTCAAATTTATGGACCATAAAGTCTAACAAATATGATTACCAGTGAGATACCATCATTTTCAATAACACAATGTTGCTCCAGAACAATCTATTTTATAAACCCATCTATTCTGGCTAGTTTGTTTACTCAGATAGAAGTAATACTCTTACTCCTTCTAAAATGACTGAGCATTTGAAACATTATTTGATAATAGTTTACAGGCAGAGTCCACTTTCCACTGTATGAAAAGAAGAAACAGTCTCAGAGTCTCTCTTGTAAATGCCAACGACTGGCTTATGTACTCTTTTCATGTAATTTAATAAATACAAAATATAGACAGTACATGAGCAGACAAGTATGGCCTTTATGACCTAGAAATGCAGCTGGGAGAGAGGGGGGCAATTTATATCAGAGGGCAATACATTTTCTCCAAGAACTTTGATAAATTTTTGATACCAGCAGCTTCTTGGATGCCCTATGCTACCCTTAATTCATTAGGTTCATAATTAGTACCAGCCAGACACAAAAAAAAAATTAATGGAGATATCCCATCTCCTAGAACTGGAAGGGACCTTGAAAGGTCATCGAGTCCAGCCCCCTGCCTTCACTAGCAGGACCAAGTACTGATTTTGCCCCAGATCCCCAAGTGGCCCCCTCAAGGATTGAACTCACAACCCTGGGTTTAGCAGGCCAATGCTCAAACCACTGAGCTATCCCTCCCCCCCAAAGAAACAAACGCTTTGTTAATTAATAGTTAATTTTTACTCTTTTAATCCAGTTGGTAGTTTACATTAATTGAAGCACAACAGACTGCTGTTCAAGACTTAAAATACATTCATGTGAAGTACTAACCAACCCTTACTCTGGTGAGGGTCTATTCCCCTTACTTGTGCCCAAACAATTCTCCTGGTAGTGTCAAGGGGAATCATGTATGCGTATTGATGGAAGCAGCATATATACTGATGGAAAAAGAGACTCCAGAGAAGATGTTGCTGGATTACTTATTCTGGTATAGATATCTGTGACCAAATGATGCTGCCTAGGAGACAGTCTCATTAAAAAGTAAAAAAGGAAGAGAAAGAGAAAGAACAAGCTTTGAAATAATAAAATCATTAAACAAGAGCAGCTTGCAGAGCTTATTAAGAAGGAAACAGACTGAAAATACATTTTTTTCAAAAATAATTGCATCCCTTGTTGAAAATGGAAATGAGCGTGTGGTAATCCTTTCAAAATCTGAGGAAGTGCTCAAATTGATCCAGTAATAAAATGCATATCTAAAACCTGCATATTAAAGTAACATTTAGGACTTATCAACTAGCTAAAGCAAAGAAACGAAGAGCTAAAAAGTTTTTTTCCAGCCTTAACTCTCTGCCCATTCGAACTAGTCTGGTTATTCTCTGCAAACAATGGGCTCTCAATTTTTAACTCAATTGAACTCACTGGCTTACTCCTGATTTACACTGGTGCAGCTTTTTTTTTTTTTTTTTTAATTTGCTCCCACAGAAACAATATTGTGAATGGTGTCTAGTTATTGCATTGGTCTCAGTAAAGTGCATGATATGATCTTTCATGTTATATATGCGCTTCATTCACTCTGTTGGACAAAGTGGATGCCTAAATCTAATCTAACTTCCTCTAGTCAGATCATTACATGAAGTTTTAAATACAGGTTATGTTCCTTTGTGAATTTACCCATGGCATAATGAAATTCAAAATATGTAAAGTAAATAAAGATTGCTTTGGCATTCTTATGGAATTTGCACTACCATCTCATCCTTTCTCTGGCAAATGTGCATGCAGTCATTGAAAATCTACGTTGTTTTGCTTTTTGGATAATGGAAGACTTTAAAGTAAGAACAAATGACCAGCTATATGGGTCAACACTCGTATAGCTAATAAATTTGAGAGTAAAATATGTTTCTGCTCCATACATAGTAACTTCTATTCACATTGTATACAATCTTGTGTTAGACACCTGATACAACACACACGCACACACAAATTCTTAATTTTACATTGACATCCTATTACAGTAGTTAGTGTGTTAACAGGGATGGAATTAAAGTTATCTGACAGTGTATTATCAGTGTCAATCACAACATAGTGAAGTAGCACTTTTGGAATATACCACCACCAAAGACACCAGTCTATATTAAGAACTATAGGCCCACATCTTGCAAGTTGCTCAGTGTGAGCAGACCCGGTCCTCAAGCAGAGCCCCAATGGCTTAAATGGGGCTCCACCTACACAGAACAGCTTGCAGGATCAGGACCTCACTGTCCATAAAATTTCAATTTAAAAATATGTCTTTTGTAATTTAGGACAGGCCAGAGAAAAGAAAAACAAAATTGGAAGTCACAACAAAAACTGACCAGTCTGAATAGAACTAAACAAAATGAATCCTTTTTTAAAAAAGCAGGAGGATTAAGTTTCAGCCTTATGGGAAGTTGAGTTATAACATCAAACGAAGTTTAAAAATGGAAATAGTAACTGGCTCGTGGCTAAAAGCACCAAATTCTTGTTCTGTCATTCCATAATAGTGCACTTTGCCAAATGAATAGTCACTACTGCAATTTCATTTAATACACATTTGGGGGAGTTTTCTGTTTGTTTGTTTAAAGTTCTGTGTTCACTTGCCATAACAGACAATATTAATCCACCACGTGCCTCCAAAATGAAAAATGTATACTTAAATTTGCCAAGTTATAGTTGTATCTACTTTTTTTTTTTTATTAACACACACACACACACACACACACACACACACACCATGGCCTCATTTTCCAGCTAAAATGCTGAAAATAATAAGGAGTTTAGCAGATTTATGCTGCAGGCATTCAAGTATGAGAAAGGAATCCAACCTGAACTTCTGTTTGTGAAAGAAATATTATCCACATATAGAAATAATATATTTTCATATGGCACTGAAAGCTTGTTTTCCTTAATTTTCTTACAAATCTACAATGTTAAATTGGAATCCTCAATGTCTTAACTGTAAATTAGCTGATATCATTTAAGTTATATTAAGGGGAAAGAAGCAGGCAGGGAGAATGAGGAAATAGAAGACATAAATCTCCAGGGATTAGGTATGCAGACGATGCTGATCCCCCACTCCCACCCTATAGGGGCCCAAGTCCTACCTGTTATACCACAGCAAAACCACAGTATTTCTAGGAAACAAAAAGCAAGCTCAACCTTTATATCTCGAAACATCTTGGGAAAGTGTTGCTGTCACCAGAAGTCCAATCAGGACAATCGAAGTTGGAGATGGAAGAGACCTGATTGATCATGGAGCACATCCTCTTGGAAGCACTAAAGAGAATACATACCTCACATACACACATTAGAGAAAGGATTAATCTGATAATAGATTGATAATGCACTGCTTCACTTGGAGCATCATAAACAACCAAGGCCACAGTGTAAGCAGGACATCTAATAGTACAGCAATTGCAGGAAAAAAAGAGAAACTTGCCTGAGAATTCTCAAAAATTATAAAAATGTAAGTAGGAGCGGGAAAGCATTTTCACAGTCAAAATTTTGTTTACTGAAAAGTGAAAATTCAACCATAGGCTGATGATAGAATACTGCACCCTCTGTACAAAAAAAAGTGTACATGTTTAGTTTAATGTAAGCCTTTGCTAAGTGACTTTGATTCAAAATGTGACACAGTATTCCAGCAGCAACCCTCCTAACCACATCGATTCTAAAGGACACAGTAAATAACGTGAGATATGTGACGTGCCATGCTATTTGTGGAGATTGTCTCCTTTACTAGCAGTCATTTACTCATCCAAATGAGTTGTAATATGTGTTCTAATCTGAATCATGGAAACTAGCCACTGATTTGTGTAAGTAACTTCTTACTTCTTTGCTGAAGGCATTGTTGAAATAACTGACCCAACTGCTAAAACAAGCTTCTTCCCCCAGCCTTGCCTCATTCCCTTTCAGTTTTACATACCTCCACATATTGGATCAGTCTCAGGAAACCCACATGAATTTGCTGCACAAATTCATTTCAAAGATACGCTTCTACTCTCAAACATGCAGTTTAAAAACAGAGACTCACAACTTGTTAAAATATGTGTGCAATCAAAAAAAATGTAGCATTTTCAAGACAAAATGATCATTTAGACTGGATTTAATCACAGAACCATCAGCAGCAATAAATGGAAATAAGTGCATAGAACTTGGAAAGAAGTATTAACTATTCTGCATGCAGGGCAAATTCTACTCTCAGATGTGCACACAATTTTCATTGAATCTAATCAGCAGTGTGCATGCATATCGAAACTCAGAAACTGACATATCTAGTTGCCATGGTAATACAAATAATAGAGTAATATTTTGTTTAAGGGACCAAATCACTGAAGTCAGAACTACCATTAAAACTATATTGCATTTACAGTAGAAGAGTGATTTAGGAGTAAATTCAAACCTGATGTGAGTAGGCAGCTGCCTACACCAGCCCGGAATTTGGCTCTTCAATTACAATTCTCTATTATTTAAATATCCACAGGAGACTCTCTTATTGGTTCTTAAAGTTTTTTATCATAATCCCCTATCAGCAGTTGCAATGAGGATACAGAAATAGAATTTTTGCATATGATAGGATTTAATGTGTTTTGGTTGTAAGATATCAAACCCGGCATATTCCATGAGAGCTCTCCTTATGAGGTTGATTATTAGTTATATTGTGGTAGTGCTCAAAGATCCAGTCAGGCGATGGGAACTCCTTGTGATAGAAGCTATACAAACACATAGAAGTACACAGTCCTTGCAAGCCTAGCAAATACTAAAACAGACGTTACATGTGTGCACCAGTGGAAATAGAGCGCTGAATGAAATATATATCATTTCAAAGCTTGACAATAAGCATAACTGGAGAAGTAGGAGGTGGGTTACATTACTAATCAACACTGTCTGTCATTTTAGTTAGAGCAGGGGTCAGCAACCTTTCAGAAGTGGTGTGCCGAGTCTTCATTTATTCACTCTAATTTAAGGTTCTGTGTGCCAGTAATACATGTTAACGTTTTTAGAAGGTCTCTTTCTATAAGTCTATAATATATAACTAAACTATTGTTGTATGTAAAGTAAATATGTTTTTTAAAATGTTTAAGATGATTCATTTAAAATTAAATTAAAATGCAGAGCCCCCCGGACCGGTGGCCAGGACCCAGGCAGTGTGAGTGTGAGTGAAAATCAGCTTGCATGCCGCCTTTGGCACGCGTGCCATAGGTTGCCTGCCCCTGAGTTAGCGCATGGGGCTGGAGGCCAAAATCCTAAATCTCAGCTTTCCCCAATCTCTCTGTGCCTCAGATTCCAAATTTGCCAATAGGCAAAACAATACTTAGCTACCTAAGAGAGGAATTGTGAAGGTTACATTGCCTCTTTGCCAAGCAGTAGCAGATTGCCAGGGCCTTGCAGGTCAGTTACCCATTTGGAGCATAAACTGATGTAGAATCAAATATTATCTTCCTGTAATATGTTTACATGAGTGCACTTTGTAAATAAATAGTGTTTCACTGAACAGGACACAGGTAATTCTCTTTGTGCAGAAACCTCAAGTAAATCACCATTGCCCTGTCCACTGAGCAGCTGATTTGTGCCCTTTTCTTCCCCTCCCCTGAGCCTCACAGCTTCATAGTATCTTCTTCCCTTCCCAGCACCCAACATTTACACCCAAGACATCTCTAGGGATGTGTCTACACTACAAAATTAAGTCAACCTAAGTTATGTTGATGTACAACCACCGCAGTGATTAAATCACTTTTGCATGTCCACACTACGCTCCTCGTGTTGGCGTGGTGCATCCTGACCAGGAACACTTGCACCGATTTAACTATCGGTGTGAAGCATTGTGGGATGGCTTCTGAAAGGCAGCAACAGTCGATGAAAGCAATGCAGTGTCTACACTGACACTGGGTCGACCTAATTACATTAACTTAAGCTCTCATGGAGGTGGAGTTAAGTCAGTGTAATCAGCGAGTGGGAGCTACATTTTAGTGACATAAATTTAGTGACATTTAGGTTGACATAAGCTGTCTTATGTTGACCTACCTCTGTAGTGTAGACAAGGCTAGGCAAAGCTATGTCAGTCAGGGGTGTGATTTGTGACTGATAACTGTGCGGGCCAAAGCTTCCAGTGTTTGTCCAGTATAGCTTGTTTTGCTTGGAGGGGAGAAAGGGGGACAGGAATACACCATATCGGCAAAAGCGCAGTTTTGCCAATATAAGCTGTGTCCACACTAGGAACACTTTGCAAATATAGGGATACGTCCAGACTACCCGCCGAATCGGCGGGTAGTAAATCGATCTATCGGGGATCGATATATCGCGTCTCGTCTAGACGTGATATATCGATCCCCGAACGTGCTCCCGTTAACTCTGGAACTCCACCAGGGTGAGCGGCGGTAGCGGAGTTGACGGGGGAGCCGCGGCTGTCGATCCCGTGCTGTGAGGATGGGAGGTAAATTGAAATAAGATACATCGACTTCAACTACACTATTCCCGTAGCTGAAGTTGCGTATCTTACATTGACACCCCGCCCCCACCCCCAGTATAGACCAGCCCTAGTAGACCAGTGTAGCTATAGCAGCAGAGTGCTCCTAGGGTAGACCTGGCCTAAAGCTCCTAAAGAGACCATATGGCCTGAAAGGAGTCTGGGTGCCTACCCTCCTTGTGTAGCTGCTCTGCAACACAAAGGAACTGCAAAGCCTAAACTATCAGACAACCCACCTTTCTATACCCTTAGAGACCTTTAACATACCATTATTGAGTCTTGGGATGCAGTTAACGAGTGCTTATACATCAGTGACCGCTAATGTGCAAGCCATTAGCACTTTCCACAGCAATTAGTTACTTAAATGTTTGCATTATACCGAGAAGATGTCACTTATATATAAAGGCCATCGAAATAGCAAGTATTCTATTTTTTGGTAATTAAAATGCAGAAACAAGCACGTCAGATTTTGTATACATTTGCACTTATCTTATACATTGGTATATACATATGAACACACGGATACTCACTTTCATATGTGTAGACATACATAGTAACACAGTAGAGGAGGCTAGTTAAAATACCAACTTAATAGGAGTAGGAGCCAGGCATCTGTCAGAGATGGAGCTGTCAGCAGGCAAAACACATGCAGTGTTTTAAACACACACACACACCAGTTCAATTTACATAAATTGAGCATTGTCTACTATCAATATTTTGTTCCTCAAATGCACTTAGGCTGTAGTGTAGACATAACCTATATGTCACTCGGGGTGTGAATATTACACACACACACACACACACACACACACACCCTAAGCAACATAAGTTACACAGCTTCTCCCGCTGACATAGCTTATGCTGCTTGCGAAGGTGTTTTTTTTGTTCACCTAGAGTGTCTTCACCAGACTCGCTGCAGCGGCACAGCTGTATCAGTACAGCTGCGCCGCTGCACGTATCGATATGCCCTTAGTATAACTATTTGCAGCAAGTATCAGAGGGGTAGCCGTGTTAGTCTGAATCTGTAAAAAGCAACAGAGAGTCCTGTGGCACCTTTGAGACTAACAGAAGTATTGGGAGCATAAGCTTTCGTGGGTAGGCAGCCTCTGGAGATTTCCATTACTTGCATCTGAAGAAGTGAGGTGCTTACCCACGAAAGCTTATGCTCCCAATACTTCTGTTAGTCTCAAAGGTGCCACAGGACCCTCTGTTCCTATTTGCAGCAAGTGCACTTATAAGTTTGGTTGCCAATTGACATTGCCTACTTTGTTGATTATGGTTATAAGAAGGCTTTTTTCCTTTAAATGAGAAAACTAATGAATAGATTCCTCAACCCTCTATTTTGCAAGCACTTGTGCTCAGGCTAAAGGAGCAAAAATTGAGAGCTCTTGTTAAGTTATTGGCAGCACAACTCTGCCACCCATACGCACACGTTTTCCCTGTGAGGAAAACAGACAAGGTATGTCATAGTTGGATCAGTAAATAAGCAATCTTCTTGCAATATAACCAGACAATTACTTATTTTGATAGGGCCCCATTCTACATACATTAACTCACACACACGGCGGCCAATTCTGCCACCTTTATTCCTGCCGAATGTTACCTCGCTCCCAAAATATTTGCAGAATGAGTACTACTCAGTATGATTAAGGTGGCAGAATTAGGCCCTAAATAAAGAAGTATTATAGTCTATTTTGACATAGCTGAAAGCCAAGAATTACAGTATCAGAGAAGTGTTATAGCAAACCATTTAACATAGGCAGAAACAGTATCAGACTTCATACTGCACACACTAACCAAATAGCACTATTGTCCTTCCTTGCAGTAAGGTGCATGTGAAAAACAAACAAAGTAAAAATGATATGAGTTAAAGGGTGAAATCATGTGTTATAATAAGTCTAACAAAGATTGTCAACTCAACATGTCAGAGTCCAAATGAGGTATCAAGTAACAGACTCCCACAACATGTACCATGACCTCATGGCCATAAAGTGCAAAGTGAAACTCAACTGAATGTTGTGTGTCTGGACCAACATAAACCTGATAGAACTCTCTCACCAGCCCTTAATGTCTTTATGCATTTCATGGAATCATTAAAGCTGATAAGGATGAATGACAGCATTGCTTAAGAGGGGATGACTTTCAATGAATCGTATCTATGAAGGCTTTTATACCACCTTCATCATCAGGATGTCTAGACTGTGTTTGGCCATTCTTATATGACAAGCAAGTTCTGGAGTTAAGGGCCTCTCACGTAATATCACATCACTGACCACTTATGCTAATTGCAACTGTGGCACAACAGCCTGGGAAGAGAAACAGACTTTCTGGCTGACAGCTATAGCAGCTCACGCATCACCAGTACAACAGCTATGTGTGAAGCACTGCTTAGGAGGTAGACACACTGGATTCCACGCTACCTTTAGTTTCCAAATGGTCTTTAGAAGTAACCTGAAATAGAAAACATTACTGTGGTCTAATTTTGAGATGAGAAAGGCATGAATAATTGTAGCAAAATCCTATTCATGGCAATAGCGACTATGTAAGTATCAAGAGGCAACTGCAGATCTAACATGATGGCCGTATTGCAAATCTGCATAAGAAAAAGCTGGCACACTCTTTCCAGCATGGGGGCAAATAAGATCTTTGCCATCTTTTTTAATAGCTTTCACATTATGCCAGCATTACCAGAGTCTTGGCAGATTGAAACTCAAAAAAGCTGAGACTAAATTTTGATTGTTCTGGATAGGAGGTTATTTCTACAGGGTAGAAACTCGCCTTCTAAAATGCAATTAGAGGGAAATTCCTGTAATTGTAAATCAGGAATATTCATTATGTGTATGATATAAAGGCAAATAAGATGACATACTGATTATTAATTTTGCATATTTGTGAACTTAGTACATTTCTTAAATACAATATTTATTAATACATGGTGATTGTACCTCCTGATGCACATATGCATCACCAAGACTTGGAATAACCCAAGCACCACTGGGAATATCAGCAACTTCTATGCCAAACCAATTCATCAAGATACAGGCAATCTGATGAAAGTGAGTTAAGGCAGGCATGTACGTTCACTATGCTTGTTCTTGAAGAGTTACAAAACAAAGTAAGGTTTGATCTAAAAGGGAACATGGAAGAACTGTAGCATTATGAACAAACTGGTTGGACCAGTCACTTATACTGCTGCCTAAAACTGGTCTATCAAAGATTACAGCAAACGCACATACCCAAATGCAAGAGCCAGCCATCAGAAACGTCATGAGATTGTCTGACACTCCATGAAGGAGTTTGTCTCCCTAAATTAATAAATGGATTACAATGGATTTAGACTAGTCTCAAGGGCAAGTACCTTTTTTCTTTATTGTATGTAAAGCACTTAATACACTGTTGTTGCAATAAATAATATATTAGCATTTTTTACCCTCAGCAATGCATATATTTTATTCATTTCTATATATTTCCTATAGTTATTCTTAATTTAAGGCCCAATCTTTTGTTGAGAGTAATTTTGCTCACACAAGGATTTTAATCTGACCATTTTTGCCAGAAGCATAGCTTGAGGATGAAAACCAAGGGCTACATATGATATACATTTGGCTGCACCTTTACTGCTATATGTTTCCCTCCTTACATATGAGAAATTCCTTGAAGGTAATTAAATTTTTGCACTAAGGCTGGGGGTAAAATATGGTCCTAAGTGGATGGATGTACATTTTTGTTGTTTGTTTTTAAACAGGTAGGATTAAGCTTTTCATACATAAGGTACCAGAATAAGGTCTGATCAACACACAGTTTTTGAACAATTTATGTTGTTTTATCAAAATAAGCTATACTAATATACACACTTTTATGCTGGTATAACCACATCTACACCAGGGTTTGCACCAATTTAACAATATCAGTTTCTAAACCAATACAGTTAACTTGTATTGATTAACTGTAAGATGTTAAAAGGGCATTCCACCTACTTTTCTTATGCAAAACTACCATTGCAAGTCAATGGGAATTCTGTGCTAGAATGTAGCGTAATATATGGCTCTGATACAAATCTGGGACCATATAATGTCCTTGACCCATACATGCAATTCCCATTGGTAACTGGTAGACAGATGACAATATATGACCCAAAAGTTGTAAAAGAAACTTTTACCATTGGTTTAGCAGTATAAAGCAAAATTTGAACATGAGTAAAACATTTTGTTCTGTGCAGTCTACAGAATAATCTAAAGGACACCATAAACATGCATACTAATATACATTTAGTGATGTACAAATGTTGCAGTGTATTGGACATGTGTTTTTTATTTCATATTAAAATGAATAAATGAAAAACCCTTAAGAAAAGTAGAGATCCAAAACACCAGACACTATGGGAAACCGAAGAGAACCTCTGTAGTTAATGAGTTGCCCAATATTTTGCCTTGCACATTCCCAGTGTACAATACTGTGCTCACATGAATGGTTGACCACTGAAAATCAAAACTAACCTGATGTACAATACAGTGGAAAGCAGGTTATCTGAATTGTAGTATTACCACTGATTTGTCAGTTACACTTCAGTTTGCTATTGATGAAGTGCACTAGACAATAACTGGCACTACTATTACTGGAAATTACTACTATTAAAACTATTACTATGACTGGATTGGTGAAAATGCATGTTAGCTTCACTGTTGTGTTAATCTGGGTTTACACCAGACAGATTCTGATCTCGGAGTGTTTACATTTTCAATCATTCTGTTTTGTTTGGTTTTGGAATGTTCATGATTCCTTTTTTATTATTAAAACGTCAACAACATTAATAATAAATTCAGTTGTCTCTCAGCTGTATTGAAATTTGTTTTTAATTCTCAAAGTTTGGAGAAAGATATAATTTTATAAAAAATTGACGTTGAAGTCATCTCCTTAACCAAAACTTAAAGTTGTACATTTTTGGCACTCTAATGAGCACTGTACTAGCATCAGCACTTCGTATAGTAAAGAAGTGACATTCAGTTAAAATTTTTAAAAAGTGAATGCTCAGAAGTACATCCAATTTAAAATTTCTCAGATGCATCATTTTAGTTTACTGTAGCACTTCATCAGTTTGTATTGCTGCACAAATTCATTACAATATATTTGGATTTACAGTCAGGGCAGGGGTGCTGTATCGGTTTTTATAGTGGGGCGGCTGAAAGCAGAAACTGTGTATTTGGTTGTTATTACTACTTCAAGCCAGGGGGTGCTGCAGCACCCCCAACATCCCTAATTCCAGCACCCAGGATATGTGGTATCAAAACGATGATCCCATGTACCTGAACCGTGAGACAGGTTCTGGAGTCGTGATGATGGTCTGATCTATCATCCACCCATTACTTTGAAAGAAACGTTAACATTTGGAACTGCTATTTTATGATTCTCAAATGAGGATTCATCCTGTATCATTCACGTCAATGGTAATTTTACCAGTTAATTCAATGGAAGCAGTAAAACACGCCACCAAAAAGCACTCTTCTGCTGCTCACCTTTAGTGATCATACTTACAGTGAACTATCAGGCAACTGGCATTTTGAAGATGGCATACTGTGTTTTATCTTTGTCAACGGGTCTAACTCTCCTGGTGTGAAAAGCTACTGCCAAACAATTATACAGTGGGAAAAAAAACTGGTTATCACGTCTTTACTGCTATTTAATAGATTGGGGTCCTGGTCCATACCTAGGGCTCCTAGACAGGACAGTAATACCAATAAAACAATAACAATTGCTACCTCTTAATACTATAGCCTTTAGTATTACCCTTACACCTAAACTCAGTCTGTGTTTCAAAACAATTTTATCTGAGCTGCACAATCACAGCAAACGGAGTCAACTCCCCCCCAAACCCTGCCCTCGTTACATCAACAACAGGTACGAACTTGCTTCTTGGAACCAGAGTGTCTCTTGATTTCAAGATTGTGTAATTAGCTTTTCTAAAAGGCGTGTTTCTCCTTTTCAAAGATGGTTTTATTGTCCAGAGTCACGAAATGCAAACTCACTTATGCTCAGCTCTTCTAAAAGACTTTCTACAACTATCAGATCTTTTCTCAAGCGTTTTTTTTTAACAAAAATCTGCATTGTGTTGTTGTTGTTGGAGGATTTCCAAGATAAAGACGATTTTCCCTGAAACTGAAATTGGCTGTCTGCTCTTGAAACTTCCAAAAAAAAGGGGTGGGGGGAAGGGTTGACCAGCCAGAAGCTGTTTTTCTCCCAACACTGAAAACGGTTCCTTAACGTATTAAAATCTTGCAATAAACTAGTCTACACAGTTTTCAATATGCACAGATCAGTGCAGGGGATAAGAAGAGAAACAGCAAGCGTAGCTGACAGTAAGAGACATGCAGTTCATTCATAAAGGTTGCCAATTTGTTTACACTGGGCACCACACGTACAAGTGCTTCCCGTTTTTAAGAAGAGTGGGGGGAATGGACACACATTGAGCTTTTTCCTTGGTGTATTTCTGCCGGACAGATAAACAATGCTCACGAAACGATCAGGAGCAGGTGAGAATGACTAGCGAAGAGACCAACATCACTGCAGTTGTTATAAAACTTAGGCTTGCATGGAACATGAGTTATTTGGCTCAGGCATGCATGTGAATCATTCGTGGCCCCCCCCCCCCCCCCATGTTGTATTAGTTACGGGAAGACGATAATAAGCCTGGGGCAGTCACCCCTTAGTAGGGCAACCTAACCTCTTGTGAAACCGACACAGCAGCCTGCCACTGCTTCTCCCCTCGTGGCTTATTACCCCACCACCGATGCTTCCGAAAGGCACTAAAACACTTCCAAGTATATTGACAAGATGTGCACGCGGACACGCCGGGAGGGATTGCTTGACCAAGCTGCCTAGGAAACGCATCGGGCCAGGTGCTGCTGGGACACACCCCGGCAGCCCCGCGTGCGGAACCAAGCCAGGGCAGAACGTGGCCTCCTAGTCAGTAAAGGGGAGAGTGGGAGCTAACAGAGGTGCCGATAAAATCTGGGACGTTTTGTCTTCAGCCAGCCTAGGAGATCGCAGCGCGGTGTGATTACTAGGTGAGGGGGAAGGACGTGCCATGGCTTTTCTCCCCCTCCCCCGAGAAAGTAAGCCCCAAACTCAGGAAGTGGCCCGCTGCGAAGTTGTCACAGGGCGGCTAAGGAGTTGGGACATTGCCCCCCTGGCCCTGACAGCGCAGCGCTGGAGGAGCGCCAGCCGGCGCCCGGAACTCCAGCTATGGAGCCGGAGGAAAAGTTTAAAGCTTCCCCGCCCCCCAGCCCTGGAGGCAGCGGGGCTCCTTCCCTCTCCCCCCGAGCCGCCCCCCGCTCCCCACAGCGCGGCCAGCCCCACGGGGCGCGATCGGTACCTTTCTTCTTCTCCACTGCGGCGCTGAGGCAGAAGCAGGCGAGGAGCAGCACCAGGACAGCGGCTCTCCCGGCCCGGAGACGCCCGCTGGCTGCTGCCCGGAGCCGGCGGCTCCAGTCCCCCATCCCGGACTGGGAAATAATCCCCGGGGCTCGGCGCGGCTCTTTCCTCGTCCCTCCGGCGGCGCTCAGCTCCTCTCCCCGGGTCCGCGCCCCGCGGCTCTGCAGACCATGCTGAGCTGCTACCCGGGCACCAGGCGGCGGCGGCGGCGGCGCTGGGACTAAGGGGCTCCGCGCTCCCCGGCGGCTGGCAGCGGCTCCCACCCCACGTGCGTGGCAGAGAAAGTGCCCGGGGTCTGGCGGGAGCCGGCGGCTGCTCCCGGGTCTCCTCCTCCGGCAGTGGCTGCGCGCCCGGGCTGAGGGAAGCTGACGGCTCAGGCAAGAGGCAGCTCCGCTCTCTCCCCCTCCTCCTAACTCCTCCGCTCGCAGCAAAACTTTCCCCGCACGCAGCGAGCAAGCCAGCCGTGCTCAGGGGTTCCCTCTGGGGAATCCGCCCGCCCACGAGGGGGCGGGCCGGCGGGGATAGGGGCGGGGATGAGCAGGGGGAGGAGGCGGCCGTGGTGGCGCCTCGCCCTGCTGGGTTCCAGGTGAGGGGCTGGCCGGGGAGCTCACCTGCCCGGGGGGCGGGGAGGAAGCTAGGGAAATTCCCTTCCCCAGTCTCCCTAGGCCCTGGCTCCAGCTGTCCCACCCCTGCCCAGCCAGGGCATCTCTCTCCTCAGCTGGAGCCTGCCGCTTGCATTAGCATTTGCTAAAGAGAAGATCGCACCTTAGCTCTGGCTGCAGCTTTGCAGCCCTGCCCGCCAGCAGCCCCCTACCTGGGAAGGGCAGGAATAAAGCTCTGCCTCAAGTCTCCCTGTTTCATCAATAGGCGGCAGAGTAAGCTAGGCACTACTGGGAAACGCTTAGAAGGGAAGCCAAGAGAGGACTGGAGCCCTACTCGCGTGCACATTCGCTCGCTCTCTTTTTCGGCGGTTACACGAGATGTGGCCTGACTTTGTTGGACGTTCCTACTTTACACCTCTGTAAGTAAACGCAGGATCAGCCCTCCTCTCTGAGTGAGAGAGAGAGAGAGAGAGAAGGATGGCTGGCAAAAGCGAACTGGCAAATCTAGTCTCCTATGTTCTTGAGGAGGCGAGAATGGAAATAAGTTACTGAGCAACTCTATCAGAAAACAAAAGGCTGATACGGAGCAATTGTGGGTGATTGAGGTGGGAGGCTAAAACCTTTGCTTTCAAAGGAGAGATTTGCAGATGAACTTCTTAAAAAACGCCAACAGAGCTTTATAAAGGACCTCATAAGGAAAAGTCAGTTAATCAATAATTACCTTGTGAAGTTAATGTTTGAAAAGGTTATGACATAGCACTAGATCTTGGAGTTTTGTTACTGGCTTCTATGGGACTGATCCTGTTCCCATTGTGTGCATTTTACCCCAAAATACTTTAAGGAGTTTGTGTGAGAGAGAAAAAAATGAAGACAAACTACATTATTTCTGTGCATCCTTTCTTCCCCCCAGTAACTCACAGTCCCATTGGCACTGATCCTACTTGGGACTAATTTTTTTTGCTATACTGTATGCTTCTGTTCCTGTTTTGACCTGGATCTTCCAATCTTTATACAACCCAAAAATCCTCAAAAATCATGAAGTGTTACTTGATTAAGGAATACTGAATTAAACAAAAATAATTAAATCTTTGTTTTGTATTACTGTATTTTTCCTTGTACAAACCATTATACATACATACACACACACACACCCCACAGTAAATGATGTTTTTATATTGCAAGCATTATATACTGAATTTGTGCATCTGGAAATCTTGTTACACTATCAGATGCATTCTGGGTAGATCTGCTAGCTTTCATTAGCTGAGACAAATAGGATTTTTTAATCACACAGGGCCAATATAAATAATCTTTGCAGCACTCTGGGATAACACCACATCTTACAAGTTGCAAACTGCACTATAAGGATGGATGCTGGATTAAGGCCACTGGGAGAGAAGTTTGTCACAGGAGGCATAAGAAGAAAGTATAATTTAAAGTCTAATGTAGCTACCTCCTTGAAGTAGTGCAAGAATAATTTATTTAATGCAGACTGTTAGCCTCCTGAGTGCTAACTTGGTTATATTTGGCAATAGGACCAGACATTAACAGGGTTCACCAAAAACCAAATAAACCCCAAACCAATTCTGCAGGTAAATATATATATTCAGACAGTATAAAGATACCATTTACAAAAAATAATTAAGGGTTATTGGCTTTTTAAAAATAAAGAACAAAGGAAATCAAAAAAAGTGATGACTGAAAAACAAACTAAACAAAAGAAAGAGAAACCATCTCCAAAACATGAACCCAATAAAAGAACACACAGTCCTAGGTGCTGAAAGTGTTTTACATTCTGGTTGTGAAACCATCTGCAATTCTGAGCTGGAACATTTGACATCTGCTTTATCTATGGTCAATCTTCTTTTCTATGTGAATTTGTATGAAACTGACTGATCATGAGAGAACGCCCATCTCACTTCTGACCTAAACTGAAGGCCAATGGAAGTCTAAAGGCATGTCTACACTGTACACTCTTTATGGTGGCATGTAGAGTATATATAATATACACCCCCTTAGCATGTGTATGAATAGCAGTGGAGACAGTGAGGCACTGCTTAGGCAAGTAGAGTGTAGACATGCCTGAACTCTGTGGGTACATACCCTACACAGCTCTCTTCTCTACATGCTCAAGCAATGTCTCCCCCACATAGAGTGCTATTTTTAGCAGTGTAGGGACCTGCTACATCTCCACTGTTGGAATCTTTCCCATCACACGGAAAGGCTCTAGCAACAAGGAAAAGGCATGGAGGAGACAGTGAAGGAAGGCTTCAGAAGTTTATCATTGCCAGAGCCTTTCCCCACCACAGCTGCCTCCACTCTGCCACAGCCTTTCATTGCCATGTATAGCTACACACCACATGTATGCAGCTTGCTTTTCATTATAGCCTGTAGTTACACATACCCTATATGCCACCACCAGTGGTGTGCAGTGTAGATGTAGCCTCATAAAATTCCCCCATAAGTTATCCTTTCTCCTACTGCAAATGTTCAACTCATTTTCCGTGTGGGAAAGGCTCCTTCAGCACTGACACTATGGAGTTGTATAGCAAGCTGCTATTAATTTTTTTCCTGCCCTGTCCCACTGAGTTCAAATGTATTATGTTCATGACACCTGAGCTCTACTAGTCAAGGAAGTAAGATACATAAAGACATGCCAAGACCTGAAGACCCTATGCTGCAGCACAACTGGGACACTACCAAACCTGTCAGGTCTGCAGATGTCTCCTGTTCACATGACCAAATAATCGCTGAAATTGTTACAGTTTACATAATATATCTGTTTCAAACACAGAGGCCCACATCCTCAGCTGGTGTAATTTGGTGTAGCTCTACTGAGGTCAATGTAGTTATGTCAATTTGCACCAGCTGGTGATTTGGTTCAGGGCATGTAATAATGCAAAACATTTATTGCATCAGCGGCATCTCATTGCGCGAATCAAAGGGCATGGAACAAAGATCAATTCTTTGACCAAAATCTTTTAAATGAACATTTCTTAGAGAGACCATCATACTGAATGTGAAACATTGTATCAGTTTTCTTCTGTATTATTCATTTATTCCCATTAAAGCATGTACCCAAAATTCTAGTTGTGAGCCATAGACATATGGCCAAATTCTGTTACATGGAGCAAAGCCCATTTAAACTGGTTTTGCTCTATGTAAGGACACTATAGGCCTGAGGAACAGAATTCTAACTTTCCACTGCTCATGTTGCCTCGACAGTTGGGCTGTTGTCCCCTACTACATGGCATGGGGAGTATGACATTGCACTCCATATGCTTTATAAAAATATGTTTATAAGTGTGAATGTGATGTAACTGGAATATGCTTTATGCAAAAGGTCTCTTGTAAGATATCATTACAAAGGTTATAATCTACTGAGTGTGTTCATACTATTTGTATGAATGTATAATTCTTGTATCTAAAACTAGGAATACGAAGTATAACTCTGATGTCCTATTGTAATTATGCAAAGTGTGGGCCATTAATGGTGGTTTAGAATCTTGATGGCTCCCATTGTCTAGGACAATTGGTTGTAAATGGCTCTGTTTACTTATAAGCCTTTCTGTATACATGTGTGCCAGCCAGTGGGTAATAAAGTCTTACAGTGACATGTAACCATGTCACATGATACTGGAATCCATCTTAAACCTGGTGCTTTTCCATTTAGAAGGAAGGGTGGGAACCGAGAGACACAAAAGATTCCCACCTTGTGCCAAAGATATAAAAGGGGGTGGAACAGAACAAAAGGGGTCCCAATCATGAGAAAGTCTCTGCTTTTCACCTAGGATGCCTGCTGGAACTAACAAGGACTGTACCGGGGAAAGGATTGGGCCCAGACTAGTCTGTGAAAGAAGCTTATTGGAACATCTCTGAGGGTGAGATTTACCTGACATCAGTTTCTTAATGTATTAGGCTTAGACTTGCGTGTTTCGTTTTATTTTGCTTGGTAATTTACTTTGTGCTGTCTGTTATTACTTGGAACCACTTAAATCCTACTTTTTATACTCAATGAAATCACTTTTGTTTATTGATAAACCCAGAGTAAATGATTAATACCTGGGGGAGCAAACAGCTGTGCATATCTTTCTATCAGTGTTATAGAGGGTGGACAATTTATGAGTTTACCCTGTATAAGCTTTATGCAGAGTAAAACGGATTTATTTGGGGTTTTGATTCTATTGGGAACTGGGTGTTTGGGTGCTGGAGATAGGTGACCTGCTGAGCAGTTTTTGGTTAAAGTCTGCAGCTTTGGGGGCGTGGACCAGACCTGTGTCTGTGTTGCAGCAGGCTAGTGTGTCTGGCTCAACAAGGCAGGGTTCTGGAGTCCCAAGCTGGCAGGGAAAATGGGCTCAGAGGTAAATTCAGCATGTCAGGTGACAATCCCAAGGGGGTCTCTGTGACCGAACCCATCACAGGGAGAAATAACTGACATGGCCTCATTCCATTAATCCCCATCAGTGGCAGAGGTGGAGTTAGTCTGCATGGGGGAGTGAGGTTGTGTTGCAGAACAAAATGCAACTTCAGAACTCCATTCTGTGATGGGTAAAGGGGTTGTGGAATCTTGTTGCATGGAGTCCCTGCAGCTTGGTCCTCCACTCCAATAAAGCATAGGTGTGCTTTGCCTTCCATTGCCTTCTTGCAAGGATGGTGTCAGGATTTGCCCCACACAGTGAGAACTTGCAAGTAACTATTCATTTATCTTAGTGTGGCTCTTTTCTGTGAGCTGGACAAGGTGGTTTATCATGAGAGGGAAAAGAATGAAAGAGCGTTGATTAGAAATAATTTAATCTTTGATTTTTCAGATTTCATCTGCATTATGCTGGAGTTTGTAGAGATTGTAATTTGTATGACATATTCTGTGCCTCCCTATTGAAGTTTTAATGCAAGAACTGAGGAAATGATTTGTAGCACTTCTAAGGCACTTGACATGTTCAAAACAATGCACAAACATTAACTAGTTAATCTTCACAACTCTCCTGTGAAGCAGGTTAGTAAATACAATCTCCACTTGCTAGAGAAGTAATTTGGCAGGGCAGAGTGTCCATAACAGAACTGGGGTTAGAACTCAGGAGGTCCTAATCCTAAATGCTGTGTACAAACTCTCAGATCATGCTGCCTCCAGAGAAGATATTCACTATATATATCACATATATTATATATATCCACATAGACACAAATATTAGTTGTTTGCATAACAGAATGTAGGAAGAGCTGGGCCGGTACACAGATGGGCACTGGAGTTAAGCCTTAGTTACCATAAATCCCTTAGTCAATATTTCTTTACAGAACATGTGATGCGACTGTGTCCAAATCAGGAGGTTTTTAATTTCAAGTTTGTACTGTCACTATCTATGCTGTCCTGTTCTGTGGATAAACAGAGGCCTTCAGTCAGCAGTGTATCAATAAAGCACCTTCCATGAGTACTCAGTCAATTAAAAAATAAATAAATCTGATATTTGCAGCAGTGGATTATTCCCAGATTTCAAATGGGCACTCATATAAAGTCTAATGCATGGGTGTGGCATTGAGATTTGGTTTGCCCCAAAATCCTACACAAGTGACACAGTTAGAACTGGTCTGAATTTCTTTTCCAAAATGGTTTGATGAAAAATGCTGGTTCTGTTGAAATCAAAATATTGTTTTAAAAAAACATGGGGATTTAAACAAAATTTTGTTTAGGATAAAACTCAATGATGCAGAACAGAGTCATTTAATTTTTTATTTCACAGTGACTTTTCAAAACAAAATCAATTTTTTTTAATATTAACATACTTTTTTAAAGTAAAAAAAAATCAAAAAATCAGAACAAAATCTTTTGATTTTATTAAAACAAAACAATGATCCCAAGTGAGGTTTCTTTGGAATTTTCATTTTGCAGGAAAATTCAATATTTTGTTTGCTTTCATTCTGTTTTAGAATGGAATTTTTTTTGATATCATAGATTTTCCTAGTTCTAACTGTCAGCTATCTATTTATTCTCTGCCAGCATAGATCCTCCTTTGAATGAGATGAAAACAAACCCCACTTTTGTCCAATGTGTAGCAACAATCCAGGTGTATTTTGGATATTACTTAAGGTGAATACATGAAATGCCAAATGTGAGGATAAAACTCAGTCAATATTCAATTTAAAGACTGCTAATTATTAGACTGCAACACATGAACAGAATCACTATCAAAGGCAATACATGATTGTAGCTTCCATATGCTTACTACTTACCCTTCTTCTGAAATCTCTCTAAAGCTGCCAGAGGACTTGGCATTGACACGGCTATCCCTTAAAGAGATTCAGAAGAAAAGAGTGGGTAAAAAAGAAGTGTTATTCATATGCCTGTGCTACTCCACATCCTTTAACACTGGAACAAATCCTGAAGTCTTTAGCCAGTCCTTACTTAAGCAAAACTTTCAATGAAGTCATTGGGAGTTTGACTGAGAGGACCTCAGGACTCTCTGTTGGGATGATGATGATGAACACCCTTTATAAAATCTTTGCTACTAAGTATTCCAGTAGCTTCCTATATAGAGAATAAGCAGTTTGCTTTACTTCAATATTTTGTTATTGTTTGGTATCTTTATTAGTATGCTACGTAACTACTTTTCTTGGACAAATGTCATGTATATTTATACTATAGCAATGAGATTGTAATCTGTTGTCAAAGCACCTGACTTCAATATAAATTTTGCTGATGCTATCATTACAGACTGCATAATTATACAAGACAGCTATTATTAAAATGTCCATATTAATAAACTGCTTATTACATTATGGTCACAATGCAGACTTCTTCGATAAAGGAAGAAGCTTTGTTCAGTCCTGTATTCTGCCCTCTCTTTACAACCCCTGTTTACTGAGTATGCTGCCATTTTGAATGATTTCTTAGCAAAGCAGAAAATGACAGGGCCCTGATCTTACTCTCATTGCAGTTAATAGAAATTTTGCCTTGTGTAGTACCCCAGAACAGGGATTGAGCACGTAAACCAGTGGGCCCTGGATTGGGATCACATATTGTACCTAGTCCTTTCCATCTGAAGTCAGCTTCTTCCTCTCTGCCACCTCTCCCAATATCCACCCTCAGTTAAATAGCACATACCAACATAGGAAACTGTTGCTTCAAGCACTAGCTGCTCAAGTGTTCCCAGCAAATGAGGCGTATGGCTAGGACAGACATAGGTAAGTTGATGTAAAATATGCCATGTCTATGGTGCTGAAGGGCAAGCAAGTGAATTATGACCTGTTTGAAGGGATGCATGTCCTGATGAGTTTATAACACTGAGTCAGTGGACAAAGGAAGAAATAATATGAACAGAATAGCTAATGGAATTATTTTCTTATTCATCCATCTAAGTCTGATATAACAAAGACATAGGCAGGTATGCCAAGGGATTGTGGCATTGTAACACCCCAAAATATCTGCAGCCTCCAGTCTTTATCTGCTGCTAATTAGTAATTGAAAAATTCAGATTTCCATGCATCTGAACAAGATCTCATTACTTTGGATGATGGAGACTAACATGTTTCTGGGTTTGACTTGCTCACATTTTAATCTTATTTTTCAATTTTTCACTCAAACAAAACATATTTCCCAATGTTTTGAGGCCAACAGTTCTATCCTCTACTTCATTCCAAGACCCAGTCATCCAATAACCAGCAGTAGATGAAAGGATGATACACACAACTTGGAGGTGAATATCTCTTTGAAAGCTAACATGGGACTGACAACTCTTTTCTCAGCCCTATAAATGTAATGGATATGCTAATGATCATAGACACATCATTGCCTTTTGCAGCATTCTCACTCTCATCGATTAAACCCATGAATAACTTCTCTTTGCCTATGCTTCTACAGAAAAACATTCAGTGCTCATAAACCATCTTTTTGTTTAAGATTAATGTTTATGGCAAAATCCTCTAGTGTGAATGCAATTTTATCTCTATACATATTTTGATATTGGTATAGCTTAAGCTCAGTCCCCTGGCGGTCACAAGCTATTCTAGTTTAAGTACAGTTATATTGGTATAACTGCATAGCTATGTTGGGTAGGGTGACCAGATGTCCCGATTTTATAGGGACAGTTCCGATATTTGGGGCTTTGTGTTATATAGGTGCCTATTACCCCCGTCCCGATTTTTCACAGTTGCTGTCTGGTCACCCTAATGGTGGGGGAAGAAAAAACCCATGCACCCCCTACTGTCGTAGCTATGCTGGTCAACTTTTTAAAGTGTAGACCAGGGCTCAGTTGCCAGTCAGAGAGGCAGAAGATAGAGACAAGTTTAGAAACATAATCAATACCATTCACTATTGGAAGAATTGTGGTTGTCTTTAAATACTTCTCTCATCTTTACATATTCTCCTTGTTCTCTCCCCCTTTCTATGTTATTCTTTCCCCCCCATCTCAATTTATCTCCCTCTGAAGGATTCTCTCTTTTCTCTCTTCCTTAAACAAAATAACCTTTTTCCTCTTGAGCAATTTCTCCTTGATCCTTGTGCTTTCATCTCTTCCACCTTTCCACTTGAATTCTCTTTTCTCTCCCCCTTGCTCCTCCTTCTCAGATCTCTCATCTTCTCACTGTTTTCCTTATCCTCCACATTTTGTTTATAAAACAAACCAAAATCACAAATTTTAGGATACTTGAAATTCTGGACCTGAATCTTAATTTAACAAGTTTTCCCTGTCTTTATAATGGGTTGAACCAAAACTCTAAATCCAAATAATCTCAATCCTTTACTTTTACCTAGACAACCACCAGATATGGGAACTAGCAGAACATAAGAATGGGTCAGACCAAAGGTCCATTAGCCCAGAATCCTGTCTTCTGACAGTGGCCAATGCCAGGTGCTTCAGAGGGAATGAAAAGAACAGGTAATCACCAAGCAACCCATACCCTGTTGCCCATTCCCAGCTTCAGTAGGATGACTGTAGTCCTGTTTTGGGGGTCCATCCACATAAGAGGTGTATGAAAGCTGCAATCTGAATGCCATGCTCGTTGCACCTCCCTATTGATGAATCCAAATCTCAGAATATCCATCCTCTCTATCCCTCTCCTTCATACCAGCTCTCTCTCATATACTTCCTGATCTGCTAGCTCTTCAGCCTTGCGAACAAGGCTCTCCTGTTCAGAGAGGTGGACAATCTTTGCCTTCTCCTCGTTACCACTAAGGTTTGACCAACTATAGTTTCCTCTCACCCAAACCAAAGTTCAACAAACCAGAAGACAATCCAAAATAAATGTTACTTATTGCCAACCTGAAATTAACATAATACCAATTCCAAATGCATGCTCCTGTCCCTTCTGGAAGGCCTCCCAAGTAGAGAACATGCATTTTTCTATATCATTGCTAATAACGTGGTATGCTGAAATGAGCAGAAAATATGCAACAAAATAGCTTGGGGCTGGTCAACATTGCCCTCCCCTTTTATCAGGTCCGGTGGGCTATTTCAGATCCTGTTGTATCACGTACCTTCATCATCAACAGACCAATTGCAAAAGACTATTTAATTGTATGCGTTGTTGTTTTTCAGCTGGGACTGCAAAACCCAGCTAACTTTAACCATTGAATGCATCACCAGAGCTCTGAACCCATCCAGTCTTTCAGCGGGCCCCTCCTTTTACTAACCCCTCTCCCCCCTCCTCCCCTACACACACTCACTCAGTTTATTTCGTTAGAATTAAAAGAACTAATCCTGAAATTTTCAAAGGGGCTATTGGAGTTAGGCCCCCAGCTTCCATTGAAATTCAGTGGGGGATGGCAACTAACTCCTTTAGTCACCTTTAAAAATCCAAGTTAATATTTTACAGGAAAGTATTTCCTTTTTCCATGATGTTGATTCTATGAAAGCAAAAAAATGACTCAAGCTGCCTTGAAATGGAAGTAATCTCATTTCTCCATTAGTCTGAGCCAGATTGTGCAACCCTTACTCACCCTACTCATGCAAGTAGATCTGCTGACTTTAATGGTCTTGTTTGTGTGATCAAATTTCCCATTCACACAAGAGTTGCCCAATCTAGCCCTTTGGCAATGAGGGTCTTGCAGGAATTGCAAATAATCCTACAGATGGATTTAGTTAATTAAGATTTTCCCTGTTTTCTGTATGGCCACAATTGAAAATTGTAACAACCAGGATACTGGCATTAGCCTTAGTGGTCAAACCAGGAGCTAGGAATCAGGCCAAGCAAGTACTGGGAGGTCAGAGTCCAGGATAGACCAGAGGGCAAACCAAGAGTCAGGCATTACGCAGGGTCGGAAGCCAGAATCTAGGTCCCCCACAAGCAGGGCCTGAAGCAGAGACAAGTTATCTGATCCGACTTACCCCGCTGTGAGGATGGCGGCAAATCGACTGCCACAGCTCCCCCGTCAACGGCGCTTACTCCTACCTGGGCTGGTGGAGTACGCGTGTCGACTCGGGGATTATCGCGTCCCGACGAGATGCGATAAATCAATCCCCGAGAGATCGATTTCTACCCGCTGATCCAGGCGGGTAGTGAAGACAAGCCCTTAGTGTCATGGGGTAGCAAGTCAGGCATAATGGCCTAAATTCAGACCTGGTATAGGAGGGTACAACTATATTGACTTCAATTGAATTGGAGTTGCTTGCAACAGGTCTGAATTTTTCCTTCCATCCCTCCCCTCCCATCCCCCCCCCTTTTTTTAAGTTTAGTTTAAAGAGAATACAGTCCCTCATCAGTGCACTATAAGGTTAGTAAGAAGGTTAAGGTCAATGGGGACAACATGAGTGCATCATGCATAGCATGATACTGAGGTTTGTCATTCACAGATCCCTAACTGACCTCAATTTTTTATCTCTGAAATCTCACCATAAAATGACATAACATGGAATGGAATTCAGAGCCACTTGAACAAGCCCGCGCAGAGGATGAGCAACTTTTTCTCAGTTGAACAACCCATGCAAACTTGTCTTGAAAGATAACCAGGGTTGCCAAGTTTTATTTTATTAAGTTTTCCAAGATACAGAATATATTAGAAATGTTTTATGCCAAATTTGTTTTAATCTTGATACAGAGAAAATGGAAACTAAAGGGATTAAAACAAGAGATTTTCAAAAAGCATCTAAAGGAGTTACGAGCACAGGTTGTATTGGCTTTCAATGGGCCTTCTGTTTCTTATTCCCTACGTGCTTTTGAAAATCTACCCCAAAATAAATAAATTCTCCTGCAAGAAACAACCACTTACTTAAGAGTCAGCTCACCCTGAGCCCTGATACAGGCTCAGTGCTGACTCATTGTGTTGCTTTAGGCAAGTGTCTGCCTTTTCCTCTTTCAGTTTCCCCATCTGTTAACTGGGGATAACACTTCCTTACCTACCACAGTGGAGTGTTCTGAGGAATGGCTAGTTAGTGTCTATACAATATTTTGGACCTATAAAAACACTATACAATGCTATTATTAAAATTCCATTATTTTATCTGGGTTTTGGTTTGAGGTACCTGAGATGGTGAAAGATACATGTTTGATGTTTTAGGAATGAGTCTCACTGTCTTTTCTTAACAATTTCAGAAGTGAAGGATCTCCACCTTCAGGAGATTCTCCCTGAAACTGAAAGTTGGTAAAGCCAACTTCTTGTACTGACACTACTGCTCTCTACTCCTAATTACACATGGGGTGACGAGCACTGAATAAATCAAGCTTGCCTGGTAAACAGTAATTGCCATGTTGTGGTTAACCACTATATTAATATTAACATCTGACACTTCAGTCTCTATGAGGGATTATTTTTTAAATTTATTAAAGGCTTAGGGGGAAAAACATAGGGCTGGATTCTCAGCTGGTGTAACTGGATGAAACTCCACAGAAGTCCATAGAGTTGTATCCATTTATACCTGAAGAGGATCTAGACAGGAACACTGAAAATGATTTTGATACGGTTTTGGTGAAAAATGGTCATACATTGATACAAATTATATTCAGGTTGAAAACGGACAAGGTAATTCACTACCATTGAATATAACATGGGTTGAAATGTCTGGTTTTAAAAATGCAGGGTATTTTTAATAGCAGCATCTCTCTAGAAATGGTATTTATTTACTTCAGTGCATGTAAAATATGACAGAATGACAGCCTGGGAAAATGAAAGCCTCTCTTCATTCATTCACAGAACAAGTACAGGAGGAGAGTAAGCTTCATCTCAATGCTCCACCCATATGCCTCAACTCGCAGTGGGAGAGGATCATTTCCAGAGAATAAGAAGGCTGATCAGTCTTCATGCTCATTTGGCCTTCGTCCTGTTCCCCTCCACCCATCAAAAGTGACAACAGCATTGCTAACAAATGCAAGTTTTCATGTGGGGTTTTTGTGCTGTGGACACATGTCCAGCTGGAAGTGAACTGGGATCACCAAACTCATTTCACACAGGCTAAATAGCCATCGGATGGTAATAACATTCCTTCACTGTCATTATATACTGAATTAGAACTGGAAAGCTAGAGGTGAATGTTTTTAGATCCTGGGGTCAATCTCTTGAGTCATTCATTGATCTCATGTGTATCTTCTCTTTCATTTGTCAGAGAGAATATGCCCCATCCTCCACACTGGGCATCATTTCTGTATAGGGAAAAGTGAATACACCAAGTGTCAACTCAGAATTCACCTGGCATTCTTCCACTGGGGGAGGGGAGTGGACTCATATGTTTTCCCACTTACAGAAAAGTTTTGACCCACTGACTTCCATGGTATTATCATGGAGGAAGGCAATATTGAACATGCGTGAAGGTATCAGAATCTGGCATTTAATATGTGATATCAAACATATGTTAGTAATATTGAATATTTAAATCCAAATTTAATATACAGTATGCATATTAGTAATCAAAATACTGCATCACAAAAAGTGAAATGTGGAAAGATCGCCTTGTGGATCCTGTTGTATATTTTATTATAAAACAATTATAATCATGAATTTCTGTTTTTATTAGAGATATGTAAGATTATACAGTTGTTTTTGAAATTCAAAAGGTTTTATTTATCATGAAGCCAAAAATTAATACAAATGATAGTTTGCATTCTAAAACAGAACTCTGAACTGTGAAACATCTTGCCCTGTTTATATACATTTGTAAATTGTATGCATTTATATGAATAAACTAATATTATTAAAATTAATGTATAGTGCACTAGTGTCCCTGGGTCAGATCCTCAGCTGGTCCAAGTCAATGGAGCTATGTTGATTTACCCTAGTTGAGGATTTTGACCTACATTTTTATTTCACAATAAATTGCAGGAACATGATGTTGATGATAACTAAAAATCTGCTCCCTTTTTTCCAGTAGCTAACTTATCAAATCTGTCCACGTACTAACTGATATGCCCCATACTCATAGACATGGCATGAAAATTAATATGAAAAGAGATGAACCTGCATCTACTTGTCTACAGAGAGAGGTTCCACACGTAACAGAAATTTTCACAAAGACAATATCACTCAAAACTATAATGTTTGCTGTCTAGGACATTCACTCCTAGATGTAGAATCCCTGAAATAGTTTGCACTGAAAGAGAAGAAAAAAAAGGCATAAAGAACTGTATCTTATCCTTTAGAGACTTTTATACAAATGCCACTGTGCTACAGATCTACAAAAAAAATATAAGAGGGCAGAAACATGATCTCAGCATTGGCTCACACTAGTGTTCAATATACACAGGGAAGTCAATCTAGAAATTCTAGATTGTAGTGTTAATGAAGGGGGAAAAACTCATCAACTTGCAGCACGGCATAGGGACAATTTAATTGAATGATTTGGGGATTTTTTAAAATTGTTTCAGGGCTTCTTTTTCCTCTTTTTGCATAGAAATCAGTTTTTTTTAAAGTTGTACTCATTTTTCTGTAGCGCAAAATTGCATTTAGCAGCTATTTACTCAAAATAAACCGGAACTGGACACAGTATTTCAGTAATAGTAGCACCAAATACAGTGCCAAATACAGAAGTAAAATAACCTCCACACTTCTACTCAAGATTTCCCTTTTTATGCATCCAAGTGTCCCATTAACCTTTCAGCCACAATGTTGACTGGAAACTCATGTTTAGCTGATGATTCATAACCCCCAACTCTTTTTCAGAATCACTGTTTCCTCAGGTAGAATCCCTCCTCCTGTCCTAGATACACCTCTACCCCGATATAATGCTGTCTTCGGGAGCCAAAAAATCGTACTGCGTTATAGGTGAAACCGCGTTATATCGAACTTGCTTTGATCCACCGGAGTGCGCAGCCCAGCCCCCCCCGGAGCGCTGCTTTACCGCGTTATATCCGAATTCATGTTATATCGGGTCGCATTATATCGGGGTAGAGGTGCATATACATTTAGCCATATTACAATGCATATTGTTCCCTTGATAAACTGGGCATAAACAATCCAGATCGCTCTGTATCAGTGACCTGTCCTCTTCATTACTTACTACTCCCCCAATTTTGATGTTATCTGCAAACGTTTTCAGTGATGATTTTATGTTTTCTTTTATAAAAGTGTTAAATAGCATAGGGTCAAGAACAGATCTTTGTGAAACCCCATGAGAAACACACCCACTCAATGATGGTTACCCTTTAGAGTTACATTTTGAGACTTATCAGTTAGCCACCTTTTAATTAATTTAATGTGTGCCACATTAATTTTATATTGTTTTAGGTTTTTAGTCACAATGTCATGACGTACCAAGTCAAACGTCTTACAGAAGTCTAAGTGTATTACATCAATTCTATTGTCTTGATCAACCAAACTTGTAATCTCATCCAAATCAGTTGGAATAGTTGGCAATGCAGTTGTTGTTTGGCAGCTTCCACAGATACTTTCACAGTGCTATTAGTTGTTCTAACAAATTCAAATGGGAAGTTCTGCACCCAGAAAGAAGACAAAAAAAATGTTAAATGATTCAGGAGTTATAAAGAACCTGTTTTTTTTTTTTAATGCAACCTTCACATTCTACTAAGTCATTGTGAAATTAACAATACTGAGAAAATATCAGGGCTCTTGATCGGTTTACATTTAGTCTACAATAAGATTACTTTCTGGCGGTGAATCTAGTTCAAAATTTTCTTCAAAGCATCCAGCCTCACTGGACATGCATTCTTTCAGTTTGTTGTTGTTAGAGAAACAGTATTGACAAGGCTTTTGGCAAGGAGAAAAAACAATGGTTTTTAATAAGAGGAAGAGTAATTCAGCTGAGCTTAAGTGGAATTGTATAAGCAAGCTGGAGAGAACTAACACCAGATGGTTCCATGCAATGTTATCCTCACACTTTCAGAGCCCTCCCACAGGAGATCATGTTAGTTATCAGAACAAGCGCTCACTCACTGGTCATACTCGGGGAGCAAGAGTAGAGCTGGTTGGGAAATGGTTTTTCCACCCTGCAAAAAATTGAATTTAAACATTTTCCCATTCTCTACTGGGATGAAAGAGGCAGCAAGAGACCCACTGAAGAAGATCTCAATGTAGACACTAATTTGGGATATGACAGACCCCTATTCAAGTCTCTGTTTTGCCCAGTTCAGAGCAAACATCTCTCAATATTCACTGGTCCAGGGAAAGAAACATATTCTATACCTCGGTGGTTAGGGCACTCACGCACTCACCCAGGATGTGGGAGATGCAGGGACTTGAACCCACAACTATGCCCTAATCTCTGGGCTATAGAGTCAGTTTCTCTCTGTCTGGCTCAATGAATATTTAATTATTTCTACAAAGTGGAACAGCTCCAACAGGAGATCTTGAGAAAGAGGCTAACTATAACCTGGTGGTTATTGCACCTGAGCTGTGGGAGACCTAGGTTCAAGTCCTTGGTATGTCTGATACAGAGTACTCTGATACAGAGAGCTTGAACCTGGGTTTTGTATATCCCAGGTGAGCGGCCTAACCACTGGACTACTCTTTTTCTCTCTCTCAACATAACTTCTGTTGGGAAAGGTTCTCAGAAACACATACGTTTGTGTAAACATAACTTCTGTTGGGAAAGGTTCTCAGAAACACATACGTTTGTGCAAAAAATTTGCTTCAACAAATTGGTATTTTTGAATGAAAAACTGTTTTGTCAAAACAAAACAAAACAAAACAAAAAAAAACACCATACCAGCTCTGGACACTGTTGCTAGCCCTTTGTGGAATCAGAAGCTTTCTACAAAAGTTAATTCTTTTATGGTTCACTTACACCACCCAGACACAATCCCTAGCATGGCTTATGTGCATTCTACAATCTAATCTAATCAACTTTTTCATGCAAATGACTACACAGTTTATATGTTAAATAAACAACATTGGTAAGATTTGCTACTTTGGTCTGTTCTGCAACTCTTTTGTTTACAGTAATAAATCTAAGTGCTGTTCTAGTCTTCTATTGTTAGACACATATGGTCCAAAATCAAGAGATTTAAGAGTCCCTATTCCTGATACTTCTCCCTAAATTCTTCAAATTTTCTTTTTCTTCCCAGTTATTCATTCCTTCAATCAATCAGGCAACAGAAACAGCACCAGGTGATTTCTAACCAGTCACAGTGAATAAATACTACACAATTTTCATATGTCAAGTATACAGCTATTTGTGATCAGTTCAGAATTTTAAAAAATCCCCCCAATAGTGAGATGATTAAATACAATAATTAGTAAATTTGAGAATCACAACGGGCTTGCAGACACTCCAGGAACAGAAAGAGGCCAAATCAATGACCCTAACTTTTAGTTGTTACCATGTACTTAACAAGGTTACTAAGAGGTCACTCTGTATGTCACCGGGTTGGTGACATAGAATGAATCTGTATAAAACCACTTCTTGGATCAGGTTATCCAATCACGAGCAAGCTCACCAACAGGAAAGCAACTTTATTTCTCCAGCTTGCTCTGGCTGACTTTATTGCTTGGCTGACAGTACAGACAGAGTTATTCATATGATCTTTCTACTGTAGTTCCCTTCTCAGCAATTGACTCCCACTTACATCTTCTAGTTCTTTAAGCAACTATAGTACCAAAAATGTGACTGATCTGGCCCTTCTCTCACATTGACTTGCCCACACGTCAATCATGATTTTATAGATTTGTTTTTCAGAATTGCTCACCAAACATACTTCCATTTTTACAAACGGTGTGAGGCAAACACTCCTCTATGCCTTTGGTCTCTGGAATTCTGTGTGATTGGCTACTGGTTATAACCTACGGTTTCTGTTCCCTGAATTGATGACTTACCCTTTAAATAAATAGGAGCAGTGCCCAAAGAAATCACTAAGACATGTAATTTCCCATGTAAAAAGGTAAGGAGAAATGGTAGTAAACAGGCTTAGAACATGTTATTTCCCCTGTGGCAGGAGAACATATATTATATCTATGTTTCTGTAAGTGGATCCCTGATTTTAAAATAGGTGGATTCCCAGGCAACTTAAGAGAAATACACCAGATTTATTGACTGTCGTATCTAATACATTGTACTTTTTCTTGTTACATTCCCACGATGTAACTGCATGTATTGACCAGATGAACACTTTGGGCTTGAAAACACTCATTTATGCATGGATATCTGGAGTTGGATGGATAAAAGATTTTCCCTCAAACATTCATGTGAACAAATGTAATAGATACTAGTCAAGGTGCTTAGTGAGCCTCTGGAAGGTGCTCAACTACCATGGTGATGGGCATGATATAAAGCACCTGAAAATAAAAACCCATTCATACAAATGTTTGCTAAATCCAGCTCATTAGATTTCCTGAACACATTTACAATTTTCTCCCCCGGCATCCCCACACTATTCACACAGCCAGTTCTCCTGAAACCTCCATGCTCCAAGAGAGACCACGAGAATCTGCACCCTTCTCTTCTTTGTATAGAAACTTCCCTTCACAGGAGGATCTCAGAGGAGAAATCAGCCGAGTTAGCTACACACAGCTCACTCTTAGAGGTATGCATCCAAGTACCTAAGGATTATTGCATTTCATAAGCACTAAAATGACACCTCAGGCCTTGTCTACACTGGCAAGTTTCTGCACAGTAAAGCAGCTTTCTGTGGTGTAACTCTCGAGGTGTACACACTGCCAAGCCACTTAGTGTGCAGAAACTGTGCAGTTGCAACGCTGTAAAAAACCACCCCGATGAGAGGCGTAGAGCTTTCTGCGCAGGGGCTATAGCGCCGCTAGTGTAGACACCGTGGTCGATTACAGTGCTTTGATTGGCATCTGGGAGGTGTCCCACAATGCCTGTTCCAGCCTCTCTGGTCATTGGTTTGAACTCTACTGCCCTGTCCTCAGGTGACCATCAGAGATGCATGCAGCCAGGAGTTCTTCTCTACCCCGGAGGAGGCTAGCCAGTCACAGCTGTCGGAGCTTAGTGAAGCACAAACAGGAGAGGAGGCCCCTCATAAGTGGCTTTGATTTTGGGAATCATGAAGTGAGTTGTTGGGGGCAGGAGGGTTGCAGAAAGCAGGCTTGTGTCTGCATAATGCCCGTACCACCATATGCCTAGTCTGAGCGGTGGAACAGGGTGTTGATTGACTCCCTCACTTCATGGGAATCTGCCTCAGAGATATCCAGGAAACTCTCATGGAGATACTAGGCAATCTGCTGCCACGGGTTCTTTGGCAGAGCTGCTTTGTTTCTTTCCCCACTAAGGGTAACTTTCCTGCACCTCTCTGCCATCACTACGGGGATTGCCCTCGCCCATTGCTGCACACAGGTGAGCTGCATAAGTGCCAGGGTGGAAGCCACAGTCTTGGAGAACACCCTCCCTTGATTCCCTACTCACCCTCAGCAGCAAGATATCTTCCATAAGGATCACAGCCTGTGGAAAATGTGGGGACAGTAATGATTATAAGCCCCCCCCCCACCCTACAGTTCTGGCTCTCACTAAAAGCCACATGCCCAGTGTACAGTATGGTTCTGGAACACTAATTTCCCCTGCACCTGCAGTTGTTCACCATTTGGGGGTCTTGTGGCTCATGTGTGCTTGCTTGGGGTCAGCCAGTTAGTGACAGATATGTGAATAGTGGCTGTGTTTTAAATCACTGAGCCAGTGTTCTCTGTGTTGCAAAGAATACTGCTTCTGTAAAACGTTGCATTTTGGCTTCATGGAGATGACCTTGGGAGCCCAGCTTCCCTCTTTGTTATCACCGGCTGAACGGCTGCGCAGAATTAGAAAGTGACCACGAAGAACTAAAGAGAGCTTTGAGTGAGGTCATGATGTACTCCACGGCCAAAGAATTGAAGGAGTGGCGGGACAGTGAGAAGAGGGACCGAAAGGACAATGCGGCATGCCATAACGAAGCCACAAAGCGTCTCTTAAATGTTATGTATCAGAGGGGTAGCCGTGTTAGTCTGAATCTGTAAAAAGCAACAGAGGGTCCTGTGGCACCTTTGAGACTAACAGAAGTACTGGGAGCATAAGCTTTCGTGGGTAAGAACCTCACTTCTTCAGATGCAAGTAATGGAAATCTCCAGAGGCAGGTATA